>NW_026699013.1:0-55452 GCF_030435755.1 Ochotona princeps | reverse complement strand
CTGAAGTTGTCTGTGAATGTGGAGTTGGTGGCATGTGAAACCCGCATGTGGAGCATTCGTTTGTGTGGGATGCTCGCCAAGCTTCATTTCAGTCCTAGGCACTCAATGGGCACTAAGCATAGACTATGAAAACTGAGTTTCCTTGAGAGATGCTTGGAAGCCTGATGGTGTGTGAAGTTAGTGAGTCAAATGGAGTTGTTCTCCCACAAGAACCACTCGGCTGATCCTTCTTCAACATGCCCTTCACCAACATGCAGTATTTCCTTGATTGAATTAGCTCTCACACCAATATTTGCGTCTAGAGCCTTTGCATTGAGGGCTATCTGAAAACGGCTGTGGCGCTGAAGTTGCCTGAGAATGTGGAGTTGGTGGCATGTGAAACCCGTATGTGGAGCATTCGTTTGTGTGGGATGCTCACCAGGTTTCATTTCAGTCCTGGGCACTCAAAGGGCACTAAGCATAGAGAGTGAAAACTGAGTTTCCTTGAGAGCTGCTTGGAAGCCTGATGGTGTGTGAAGTTAGTGAGCCAAATATAGTTGTTCTCCCACAAAAACCACTCGGCTGATCCTTCTTCAGTATGCCCTTCACCAACATGCAGTGTTTCCTTGATTGAATTAGCTCTCACACCAATATTTGCATCCTCAGCTTTTACATTGAGGGCTATCTGAAAACGGCTGAGGCGCTGAAGTTGCCTGTGAATGTGGAGTTGGTGGCATGTGAAACCCGCATGTGGAGCATTCGTTTGTGTAGGATGCTCACCAAGCTTCATTTCAGTCCTAGGCACTCAAAGGGCACTAAGCATAGAGTATGTAAATTGAGTTTCCTTGAGAGCTGCTTGGAAGCCTGATGGTGTGTGAAGTTAGTGAGCCAAATGGAGTTGTTCTCCCACAAGAACCACTCGGCTGATCCTTCTTCAACATGCCCTTCACCAACATGCAGTGTTTCCTTGATTGAATTAGCTCTCACACCAATATTTGCGTCTAGAGCCTTTGCATTGAGGGCTATCTGAAAACGGCTGTGGCGCTGAAGTTGCCTGTGAATGTGGAGTTGGTGGCATGTGAAACCCGCATGTGGAGCATTCGTTTGTGTGGGATGCTCACCAGGTTTCATTTCAGTCCTAGGCACTCAAAGGGCACTAAGCATAGAGAGTGAAAACTGAGTTTCCTTGAGAGCTGCTTGGAAGCCTGATGGTGTGTGAAGTTAGTGAGTCAAATGGAGTTGTTCTCCCACAAGATCCACTCGGCTGATCCTTCTTCAATATGCCCTTCACCAACATGCAGTGTTTCCTTGATTGAATTAGCTCTCACACCAATATTTGCGTCTAGAGCCTTTGCATTGAGGGCTATCTGAAAACGGCTGTGGCGCTGAAGTTGCCTGTGAATGTGGAGTTGGTGGCATGTGAAACCCGCATGTGGAGCATTCGTTTGTGTGGGATGCTCTACCAGGTTCATTCCTAGATAATGCACTCAAAGGGCACTAAGCATAGAGTGTGAAAACTGAATTTCCTTGAGAGCTGCTTGGAAGCCTGATGGTGTGTGAAGTTAGTGAGCCAAATATAGTTGTTCTCCCACAAGAACCACTCGGCTGATTATCCTTCAGTATGCCCTTTACCAACATGCAGTGTTTCCTTGATTGAATTAGCTCTCACACCAATATTTGCGTCTAGAGCCTTTGCATTGAAGGCTATCTGAAAACGGCTGTGGCGCTGAAGTTGCCTGAGAATGTGGAGTTGGTGGCATGTGAAACCCGCATGTGGAGCATTCGTTTGTGTGGGATGCTCACCAAGCTTCATTTCAGTCCTAGGCACTCAAAGGGCACTAAGCATAGAGTGTGAAAACTGAGTTTCCTTGAGAGCTGCTTGGAAGCCTGATGGTGTGTGAAGTTAGTGAGCCGAATGGAGTTGTTCTCCCACAAGAACCACTCGGCTGATCCTTCTTCAGTATGCCCTTCACCAACATGCAGTGTTTCCTTGATTGAATTAGCTCTCACACCAATATTTGCATCTTCAGCTTTTACATTGAGGGCTATCTGAAAACGGCTGTGGCGCTGAAGTTGCCTGTGAATGTGGAGTTGGTGGCATGTGAAACCCGCATGTGGAGCATTCGTTTGTGTGGGATGCTCACCAAGCTTCATTTCAGTCCTAGGCACTCAAAGGGCACTAAGCATAGAGTATGTAAATTGAGTTTCCTTGAGAGCTGCTTGGAAGCCTGATGGTGTGTGAAGTTAGTGAGTCAAATGGAGTTGTTCTCCCACAAGAACCACTCGGCTGATCCTTCCTCAACATGCCCTTCACCAACATGCAGTGTTTCCTTGATTGAATTAGCTCTCACACCAATATTTGCGTCTAGAGCCTTTGCATTGAGGGCTATCTGAAAACGGCTGTGTCGCTGAGGTAGCCTGAGAATGTGGAGTTGGTGGCATGTGAAACCCGCATGTGGAGCATTCGTTTGTGTGGGATGCTCACCAGGTTTCATTTCAGTCCTAGGCACTCAAAGGGCACTAAGCATAGAGAGTGAAAACTGAGTTTCCTTGAGAGCTGCTTGGAAGCCTGATGGTGTGTGAAGTTAGTGAGTCAAATGGAGTTGTTCTCCCACAAGAACGACTCGGCTGATCCTACTTCAATATGCCCTTCACCAACATGCAGTGTTTCCTTGATTGAATTAGCTCTCACACCAATATTTGCGTCTAGAGCCTTTGCATTGAGGGCTATCAGAAAACGGCTGTGGCGCTGAAGTTGCCTGTGAATGTGGAGTTGGTGGCATGTGAAACCCGCATGTGGAGCATTCGTTTGTGTGGGATGCTCGCCAAGCTTCATTTCAGTCCTAGGCACTCAAAGGGCACTAAGCATAGAGTATGAAAACTGAGTTTCCTTGAGAGCTGCTTGGAAGCCTGATGGTGTGTGAAATTAGTGAGCCAAATGGAGTTGTTCTCCCACAAGAACCACTCGGCTGATCCTTCTTCAACATGCCCTTCACCAACATGCAGTGTTTCCTTGATTGAATTAGCTCTCACACCAATATTTGCGTCTAGAGCCTTTGCATTGAGGGCTATCTGAAAACGGCTGTGGCGCTGAAGTTGCCTGTGAATGTGGAGTTGGTGGCATGTGAAACCCGCATGTGGAGCATTCGTTTGTGTGGGATGCTCTACCAGGTTCATTCCTAGATAATGCACTCAAAGGGCACTAAGCATAGATTGTGAAAACTGAGTTTCCTTGAGAGCTGCTTGGAAGCCTGATGGTGTGTGAAGTTAGTGAGCCAAATATAGTTGTTCTCCCACAAGAACCACTCGGCTGATTATCCTTCAGTATGCCCTTTACCAACATGCAGTGTTTACTTGATTGAATTAGCTCTCACACCAATATTTGCGTCTAGAGCCTTTGCATTGAAGGCTATCTGAAAACGGCTGTGGCGCTGAAGTTGCCTGAGAATGTGGAGTTGGTGGCATGTGAAACCCGCATGTGGAGCATTCGTTTGTTTGGGATGCTCACCAAGCTTCATTTCAGTCCTAGGCACTCAAAGGGCACTAAGCATAGAGTGTGAAAACTGAGTTTCCTTGAGAGCTGCTTGGAAGCCTGATGGTGTGTGAAGTTAGTGAGCCGAATGGAGTTGTTCTCCCACAAGAACCACTCGGCTGATCCTTCTTCAGTATGCCCTTCACCAACATGCAGTGTTTCCTTGATTGAATTAGCTCTCACACCAATATTTGCATCTTCAGCTTTTACATTGAGGGCTATCTGAAAACGGCTGTGGCGCTGAAGTTGCCTGTGAATGTGGAGTTGGTGGCATGTGAAACCCGCATGTGGAGCATTCGTTTGTGTGGATGCTCTACCAGGTTCATTCCTAGATAATGCACTCAAAGGGCACTAAGCATAGATTGTGAAAACTGAGTTTCCTTGAGAGCTGCTTGAAGCCTGATGGTGTGTGAAGTTAGTGAGCCAAATATAGTTGTTCTCCACAAGAACCACTCGGCTGATTATCCTTCAGTATGCCCTTTACCAACATGCAGTGTTTCCTTGATTGAATTAGCTCTCACACCAATATTTGCGTCTAGAGCCTTTGCATTGAAGGCTATCTGAAAACGTCTGTGGCGCTGAAGTTGCCTGAGAATGTGGAGTTGGTGGCATGTGAAACCCGCATGTGGAGCATTCGTTTGTGTGGGATGCTCACCAAGCTTCATTTCAGTCCTAGGCACTCAAAAGGCACTAAGCATAGACTGTGAAAACTGAGTTTCCTTGAGAGCTGCTTGGAAGCCTGATGGTGTGTGAAGTTAGTGAGCCAAATGGAGTTGTTCTCCCACAAGAACCACTCGGCTGATCCTTCTTGAATATGCCCTTCACCAACATGCAGTGTTTCCTTGATTGAATTAGCTCTCACACCAATATTTGCGTCTAGAGCCTTTGCATTGAGGGCTATCTGAAAATGGCTGTGGCGCTGAAGTTGCCTGAGAATGTGGAGTTGCTGGCATGTGAAACCCGCATGTGGAGCATTCGTTTGTGTGGGATGCTCACCAAGCTTCATTTCATTCCTAGGCACTCAAAGGGCACTAAGCATAGACTGTGAAAACTGAGTTTCCTTGAGAGCTGCTTGGAAGCCTGATGGTGTGTGAAGTTAGTGAGCCAAATGGAGTTGTTCTCCCACAAGAACCACTCGGCTGATCCTTCTTCAATATGCCCTTCACCAACATGCAGTGTTTCCTTGATTGAATTAGCTCTCACACCAATATTTGCGTCTAGAGCCTTTGCATTGAGGGCTATCTGAAAACGGCTGTGGCGCTGAAGTTGCCTGAGAATGTGGAGTTGGTGGCATGTGAAACCCGCATGTGGAGCATTCGTTTGTGTGGGATGCTCACCAAGCTTCATTTCAGTCCTAGGCACTCAAAAGGCACTAAGCATAGACTGTGAAAACTGAGTTTCCTTGAGAGCTGCTTGGAAGCCTGATGGTGTGTGAAGTTAGTGAGCCAAATGGAGTTGTTCTCCCACAAGAACCATTCGGCTGATCCTTCTTCAATATGCCCTTCACCAACATGCAGTGTTTCCTTGATTGAATTAGCTCTCACACCAATATTTGCGTCTAGAGCCTTTGCATTGAGGGCTATCTGAAAACGGCTGTGGCGCTGAAGTTGCCTGAGTATGTTTAGTTGGTGGCATGTGAAACCCACATTTGGAGCATTTGTTTGTGTGGGATGCTCACCAAGCTTCATTTCATTCCTAGGCACTC
Source organism: Ochotona princeps (assembly GCF_030435755.1). NCBI lineage: Eukaryota > Metazoa > Chordata > Mammalia > Lagomorpha > Ochotonidae > Ochotona > Ochotona princeps. Next base: position 50,236 of record NW_026699013.1, on the reverse strand, counting down.
AAAGGGCACTAAGCATAGACTGTGAAAACTGAGTTTCCTTGAGAGCTGCTTGGAAGCCTGATGGTGTGTGAAGTTAGTGAGCCAAATGGAGTTGTTCTCCCACAAGAACCACTCGGCTGATCCTTCTTGAATATGCCCTTCACCAACATGCAGTGTTTCCTTGATTGAATTAGCTCTCACACCAATATTTGCGTCTAGAGCCTTTGCATTGAGGGCTATCTGAAAACGGCTGTGGCGCTGAAGTTGCCTGAGAATGTGGAGTTGGTGGCATGTGAAACCCGCATGTGGAGCATTCGTTTGTGTGGGATGCTCACCAAGCTTCATTTCATTCCTAGGCACTCAAAGGGCACTAAGCCTAGACTGTGAAAACTGAGTTTCCTTGAGAGCTGCTTGGAAGCCTGATGGTGTGTGAAGTTAGTGAGCCAAATGGAGTTGTTCTCCCACAAGAACCACTCGGCTGATCCTTCTTCAATATGCCCTTCACCAACATGCAGTGTTTCCTTGATTGAATTAGCTCTCACACCAATATTTGCGTCTAGAGCCTTTGCATTGAGGGCTATCTGAAAACGTCTGTGGCGCTGAAGTTGCCTGAGAATGTGGAGTTGGTGGCATGTGAAACCCGCATGTGGAGCATTCGTTTGTGTGGGATGCTCACCAAGCTTCATTTCATTCCTAGGCACTCAAAGGGCACTAAGCATAGACTGTGAAAACTGAGTTTCCTTGAGAGCTGCTTGGAAGCCTGATGGTGTGTGAAGTTAGTGAGCCAAATGGAGTTGTTCTCCCACAAGAACCACTCGGCTGATCCTTCTTGAATATGCCCTTCACCAACATGCAGTGTTTCCTTGATTGAATTAGCTCTCACACCAATATTTGCGTCTAGAGCCTTTGCATTGAGGGCTATCTGAAAACGGCTGTGGCGCTGAAGTTGCCTGAGAATGTGGAGTTGGTGGCATGTGAAACCCGCATGTGGAGCATTCGTTTGTGTGGGATGCTCACCAAGCTTCATTTCATTCCTAGGCACTCAAAGGGCACTAAGCCTAGACTGTGAAAACTGAGTTTCCTTGAGAGCTGCTTGGAAGCCTGATGGTGTGTGAAGTTAGTGAGCCAAATGGAGTTGTTCTCCCACAAGAACCACTCGGCTGATCCTTCTTCAATATGCCCTTCACCAACATGCAGTGTTTCCTTGATTGAATTAGCTCTCACACCAATATTTGCGTCTAGAGCCTTTGCATTGAGGGCTATCTGAAAACGGCTGTGGCGCTGAAGTTGCCTGAGAATGTGGAGTTGGTGGCATGTGAAACCCGCATGTGGAGCATTCGTTAGTGTGGGATGCTCACCAAGCTTCATTTCAGTCCTAGGCACTCAAAAGGCACTAAGCATAGACTGTGAAAACTGAGTTTCCTTGAGAGCTGCTTGGAAGCCTGATGGTGTGTGAAGTTAGTGAGCCAAATGGAGTTGTTCTCCCACAAGAACCACTCGGCTGATCCTTCTTGAATATGCCCTTCACCAACATGCAGTGTTTCCTTGATTGAATTAGCTCTCACACCAATATTTGCGTCTAGAGCCTTTGCATTGAGGGCTATCTGAAAACGTCTGTGGCGCTGAAGTTGCCTGAGAATGTGGAGTTGGTGGCATGTGAAACCCGCATGTGGAGCATTCGTTTGTGTGGGATGCTCACCAAGCTTCATTTCATTCCTAGGCACTCAAAGGGCACTAAGTATAGAGTGTGAAAACTGAGTTTCCTTGAGAGCTGCTTGGAAGCCTGATGGTGTGTGAAGTTAGTGAGCCAAATGGAGTTGTTCTCCCACCAGAACCACTCTGCTGATCCTTCTTCAATATGCCCTTCACCAACATGCAGTGTTTCCTTGATTGAATTAGCTCTCACACCAATATTTGCGTCTAGAGCCTTTGCATTGAGGGCTATCTGAAAATGGCTGTGGCGCTGAAGTTGCCTGAGAATGTGGAGTTGGTGGCATGTGAAACCCGCATGTGGAGCATTCGTTAGTGTGGGATGCTCACCAAGCTTCATTTCATTCCTAGGCACTCAAAGGGTACTAAGCATAGAGTGTGAAAACTGAGTTTCCTTGAGAGCTGCTTGGAAGCCTGATGGTGTGTGAAGTTAGTGAGCCAAATGGAGTTGTTCTCCCACAAGAACCACTCGGCTGATCCTTCTTCAATATGCCCTTCACCAACATGCAGTGTTTCCTTGATTGAATTAGCTCTCACACCAATATTTGCGTCTAGAGCCTTTGCATTGAGGGCTATCTGAAAACGGCTGTGGCGCTGAAGTTGCCTGAGTATGTTTAGTTGGTGGCATGTGAAACCCATATTTGGAGCATTTGTTTGTGTGGGATGCTCACCAAGCTTCATTTCATTCCTATTCACTCAAAGGGCACTAAGCATAGACTGTGAAAACTGAGTTTCCTTGAGAGCTGCTTGGAAGCCTGATGGTGTGTGAAGTTAGTGAGCCAAATGGAGTTGTTCTCCCACCAGAACCACTCGGCTGATCCTTCTTCAATATGCCCTTCACCAACATGCAGTGTTTCCTTGATTGAATTAGCTCTCACACCAATATTTGCGTCTAGAGCCTTTGCATTGAGGGCTATCTGAAAACGGCTGTGGCGCTGAAGTTGCCTGAGAATGTGGAGTTGGTGGCATGTGAAACCCGCATGTGGAGCATTCGTTAGTGTGGGATGCTCACCAAGCTTCATTTCATTCCTAGGCACTCAAAGGGCACTAAGCATAGAGTGTGAAAACTGAGTTTCCTTGAGAGCTGCTTGGAAGCCTGATGGTGTGTGAAGTTAGTGAGCCAAATGGAGTTGTTCTCCCACAAGAACCACTCGGCTGATCCTTCTTCAATATGCCCTTCACCAACATGCAGTGTTTCCTTGATTGAATTAGCTCTCACACCAATATTTGCGTCTAGAGCCTTTGCATTGAGGGCTATCTGAAAACGGCTGTGGCGCTGAAGTTGCCTGAGAATGTGGAGTTGGTGGCATGTGAAACCCGCATGTGGAGCATTCGTTTGTGTGGGATGCTCACCAAGCTTCATTTCAGTCCTAGGCACTCAAAAGGCACTAAGCATAGACTGTGAAAACTGAGTTTCCTTGAGAGCTGCTTGGAAGCCTGATGGTGTGTGAAGTTAGTGAGCCAAATGGAGTTGTTCTCCCACAAGAACCACTCGGCTGATCCTTCTTCAATATGCCCTTCACCAACATGCAGTGTTTCCTTGATTGAATTAGCTCTCACACCAATATTTGCGTCTAGAGCCTTTGCATTGAGGGCTATCTGAAAACGGCTGTGGCGCTGAAGTTGCCTGTGAATGTGGAGTTGGTGGCATGTGAAACCCGCATGTGGAGCATTCGTTAGTGTGGGATGCTCACCAAGCTTCATTTCATTCCTAGGCACTCAAAGGGCACTAAGCATAGAGTGTGAAAACTGAGTTTCCTTGAGAGCTGCTTGGAAGCCTGATGGTGTGTGAAGTTAGTGAGCCAAATGGAGTTGTTCTCCCACAAGAACCACTCGGCTGATCCTTCTTGAATATGCCCTTCACCAACATGCAGTGTTTCCTTGATTGAATTAGCTCTCACACCAATATTTGCGTCTAGAGCCTTTGCATTGAGGGCTATCTGAAAACGGCTGTGGCGCTGAAGTTGCCTGAGAATGTGGAGTTGGTGGCATGTGAAACCCGCATGTGGAGCATTCGTTTGTGTGGGATGCTCACCAAGCTTCATTTCAGTCCTAGGCACTCAAAAGGCACTAAGCATAGACTGTGAAAACTGAGTTTCCTTGAGAGCTGCTTGGAAGCCTGATGGTGTGTGAAGTTAGTGAGCCAAATGGAGTTGTTCTCCCACAAGAACCACTCGGCTGATCCTTCTTGAATATGCCCTTCACCAACATGCAGTGTTTCCTTGATTGAATTAGCTCTCACACCAATATTTGCGTCTAGAGCCTTTGCATTGAGGGCTATCTGAAAATGGCTGTGGCGCTGAAGTTGCCTGAGAATGTGGAGTTGCTGGCATGTGAAACCCGCATGTGGAGCATTCGTTTGTGTGGGATGCTCACCAAGCTTCATTTCATTCCTAGGCACTCAAAGGGCACTAAGCATAGACTGTGAAAACTGAGTTTCCTTGAGAGCTGCTTGGAAGCCTGATGGTGTGTGAAGTTAGTGAGCCAAATGGAGTTGTTCTCCCACAAGAACCACTCGGCTGATCCTTCTTCAATATGCCCTTCACCAACATGCAGTGTTTCCTTGATTGAATTAGCTCTCACACCAATATTTGCGTCTAGAGCCTTTGCATTGAGGGCTATCTGAAAACGGCTGTGGCGCTGAAGTTGCCTGAGAATGTGGAGTTGGTGGCATGTGAAACCCGCATGTGGAGCATTCGTTTGTGTGGGATGCTCACCAAGCTTCATTTCAGTCCTAGGCACTCAAAAGGCACTAAGCATAGACTGTGAAAACTGAGTTTCCTTGAGAGCTGCTTGGAAGCCTGATGGTGTGTGAAGTTAGTGAGCCAAATGGAGTTGTTCTCCCACAAGAACCATTCGGCTGATCCTTCTTCAATATGCCCTTCACCAACATGCAGTGTTTCCTTGATTGAATTAGCTCTCACACCAATATTTGCGTCTAGAGCCTTTGCATTGAGGGCTATCTGAAAACGGCTGTGGCGCTGAAGTTGCCTGAGTATGTTTAGTTGGTGGCATGTGAAACCCACATTTGGAGCATTTGTTTGTGTGGGATGCTCACCAAGCTTCATTTCATTCCTAGGCACTCAAAGGGCACTAAGCATAGACTGTGAAAACTGAGTTTCCTTGAGAGCTGCTTGGAAGCCTGATGGTGTGTGAAGTTAGTGAGCCAAATGGAGTTGTTCTCCCACAAGAACCACTCGGCTGATCCTTCTTGAATATGCCCTTCACCAACATGCAGTGTTTCCTTGATTGAATTAGCTCTCACACCAATATTTGCGTCTAGAGCCTTTGCATTGAGGGCTATCTGAAAACGGCTGTGGCGCTGAAGTTGCCTGAGAATGTGGAGTTGGTGGCATGTGAAACCCGCATGTGGAGCATTCGTTTGTGTGGGATGCTCACCAAGCTTCATTTCATTCCTAGGCACTCAAAGGGCACTAAGCCTAGACTGTGAAAACTGAGTTTCCTTGAGAGCTGCTTGGAAGCCTGATGGTGTGTGAAGTTAGTGAGCCAAATGGAGTTGTTCTCCCACAAGAACCACTCGGCTGATCCTTCTTCAATATGCCCTTCACCAACATGCAGTGTTTCCTTGATTGAATTAGCTCTCACACCAATATTTGCGTCTAGAGCCTTTGCATTGAGGGCTATCTGAAAACGGCTGTGGCGCTGAAGTTGCCTGAGAATGTGGAGTTGGTGGCATGTGAAACCCGCATGTGGAGCATTCGTTTGTGTGGGATGCTCACCAAGCTTCATTTCAGTCCTAGGCACTCAAAAGGCACTAAGCATAGACTGTGAAAACTGAGTTTCCTTGAGAGCTGCTTGGAAGCCTGATGGTGTGTGAAGTTAGTGAGCCAAATGGAGTTGTTCTCCCACCAGAACCACTCGGCTGATCCTTCTTGAATATGCCCTTCACCAACATGCAGTGTTTCCTTGATTGAATTAGCTCTCACACCAATATTTGCGTCTAGAGCCTTTGCATTGAGGGCTATCTGAAAACGTCTGTGGCGCTGAAGTTGCCTGAGAATGTGGAGTTGGTGGCATGTGAAACCCGCATGTGGAGCATTCGTTTGTGTGGGATGCTCACCAAGCTTCATTTCATTCCTAGGCACTCAAAGGGCACTAAGCATAGAGTGTGAAAACTGAGTTTCCTTGAGAGCTGCTTGGAAGCCTGATGGTGTGTGAAGTTAGTGAGCCAAATGGAGTTGTTCTCCCACCAGAACCACTCTGCTGATCCTTCTTCAATATGCCCTTCACCAACATGCAGTGTTTCCTTGATTGAATTAGCTCTCACACCAATATTTGCGTCTAGAGCCTTTGCATTGAGGGCTATCTGAAAATGGCTGTGGCGCTGAAGTTGCCTGAGAATGTGGAGTTGGTGGCATGTGAAACCCGCATGTGGAGCATTCGTTAGTGTGGGATGCTCACCAAGCTTCATTTCATTCCTAGGCACTCAAAGGGTACTAAGCATAGACTGTGAAAACTGAGTTTCCTTGAGAGCTGCTTGGAAGCCTGATGGTGTGTGAAGTTAGTGAGCCAAATGGAGTTGTTCTCCCACAAGAACCACTCGGCTGATCCTTCTTCAATATGCCCTTCACCAACATGCAGTGTTTCCTTGATTGAATTAGCTCTCACACCAATATTTGCGTCTAGAGCCTTTGCATTGAGGGCTATCTGAAAACGGCTGTGGCGCTGAAGTTGCCTGAGTATGTTTAGTTGGTGGCATGTGAAACCCATATTTGGAGCATTTGTTTGTGTGGGATGCTCACCAAGCTTCATTTCATTCCTAGGCACTCAAAGGGCACTAAGCATAGACTGTGAAAACTGAGTTTCCTTGAGAGCTGCTTGGAAGCCTGATGGTGTGTGAAGTTAGTGAGCCAAATGGAGTTGTTCTCCCACCAGAACCACTCGGCTGATCCTTCTTCAATATGCCCTTCACCAACATGCAGTGTTTCCTTGATTGAATTAGCTCTCACACCAATATTTGCGTCTAGAGCCTTTGCATTGAGGGCTATCTGAAAACGGCTGTGGCGCTGAAGTTGCCTGAGAATGTGGAGTTGGTGGCATGTGAAACCCGCATGTGGAGCATTCGTTAGTGTGGGATGCTCACCAAGCTTCATTTCATTCCTAGGCACTCAAAGGGCACTAAGCATAGAGTGTGAAAACTGAGTTTCCTTGAGAGCTGCTTGGAAGCCTGATGGTGTGTGAAGTTAGTGAGCCAAATGGAGTTGTTCTCTCACAAGAACCACTCGGCTGATCCTTCTTGAATATGCCCTTCACCAACATGCAGTGTTTCCTTGATTGAATTAGCTCTCACACCAATATTTGCGTCTAGAGCCTTTGCATTGAGGGCTATCTGAAAACGGCTGTGGCGCTGAAGTTGCCTGAGAATGTGGAGTTGGTGGCATGTGAAACCCGCATGTGGAGCATTCGTTTGTGTGGCATGCTCACCAAGCTTCATTTCATTCCTAGGCACTCAAAGGGCACTAAGCATAGAGTGTGAAAACTGAGTTTCCTTGAGAGCTGCTTGGAAGCCTGATGGTGTGTGAAGTTAGTGAGCCAAATGGAGTTGTTCTCCCACCAGAACCACTCGGCTGATCCTTCTTCAATATGCCCTTCACCAACATGCAGTGTTTCCTTGATTGAATTAGCTCTCACACCAATATTTGCGTCTAGAGCCTTTGCATTGAGGGCTATCTGAAAACGGCTGTGGCGCTGAAGTTGCCTGTGAATGTGGAGTTGGTGGCATGTGAAACCCGCATGTGGAGCATTCGTTTGTGTGGGATGCTCACCAAGCTTCATTTCATTCCTAGGCACTCAAAGGGCACTAAGCATAGAGTGTGAAAACTGAGTTTCCTTGAGAGCTGCTTGGAAGCCTGATGGTGTGTGAAGTTAGTGAGCCAAATGGAGTTGTTCTCCCACAAGAACCACTCTGCTGATCCTTCTTCAATATGCCCTTCACCAACATGCAGTGTTTCCTTGATTGAATTAGCTCTCACACCAATATTTGCGTCTAGAGCCTTTGCATTGAGGGCTATCTGAAAACGGCTGTGGCGCTGAAGTTGCCTGAGAATGTGGAGTTGGTGGCATGTGAAACCCGCATGTGGAGCATTCGTTTGTGTGGGATGCTCACCAAGCTTCATTTCATTCCTAGGCACTCAAAGGGCACTAAGCATAGAGTGTGAAAACTGAGTTTCCTTGAGAGCTGCTTGGAAGCCTGATGGTGTGTGAAGTTAGTGAGCCAAATGGAGTTGTTCTCCCACAAGAACCACTCGGCTGATCCTTCTTCAATATGCCCTTCACCAACATGCAGTGTTTCCTTGATTGAATTAGCTCTCACACCAATATTTGCGTCTAGAGCCTTTGCATTGAGGGCTATCTGAAAACGGCTGTGGCGCTGAAGTTGCCTGTGAATGTGGAGTTGGTGGCATTTGAAAGCCGCATGTGGAGCATTCGTTTGTGTGGGATGCTCACCAAGCTTCCTTTCAGGCCTAGGCACTCAAAGGGCACTAAGCATAGAGTGTGAAAACTGAGTTTCCTTGAGAGCTGCTTGGAAGCCTGATGGTGTGTGAAGTTAGTGAGCCAAATGGAGTTGTTCTCCCACAAGAACCACTCGGCTGATCCTTCTCCAATATGCCCTTCACCAACATGCAGTGTTTCCTTGATTGAATTAGCTCTCACACCAATATTTGCGTCTAGAGCCTTTGCATTGAGGGCTATCTGAAAACGGCTGTGGCGCTGAAGTTGCCTGAGAATGTGGAGTTGGTGGCATGTGAAACCCGCATGTGGAGCATTCGTTTGTGTGGGATGCTCACCAAGCTTCATTTCATTCCTAGGCACTCAAAGGGCACTAAGCATAGAGTGTGAAAACTGAGTTTCCTTGAGAGCTGCTTGGAAGCCTGATGGTGTGTGAAGTTAGTGAGCCAAATGGAGTTGTTCTCCCACAAGAACCACTCGGCTGATCGTTCTTCAATATGCCCTTCACCAACATGCAGTGTTTCCTTGATTGAATTAGCTCTCACACCAATATTTGCGTCTAGAGCCTTTGCATTGAGGGCTATCTGAAAACGGCTGTGGCGCTGAAGTTGCCTGTGAATGTGGAGTTGGTGGCATGTGAAACCCGCATGTGGAGCATTCGTTTGTGTGGGATGCTCACCAAGCTTCCTTTCAGTCCTAGGCACTCAAATGGCACTAAGCATAGAGTGTGAAAACTGAGTTTCCTTGAGAGCGGCTTGGAAGCCTGATGGTGTGTGAAGTTAGTGAGCCAAATGGGGTTGTTCTCCCACCAGAACCACTCGGCTGATCCTTCTTCAATATGCCCTTCACCAACATGCAGTGTTTCCTTGATTGAATTAGCTCTCACACCAATATTTGCGTCTAGAGCCTTTGCATTGAGGGCTATCTGAAAACGGCTGTGGCGCTGAAGTTGCCTGTGAATGTGGAGTTGGTGGCATGTGAAACCCGCATGTGGAGCATTCGTTAGTGTGGGATGCTCACCAAGCTTCATTTCATTCCTAGGCACTCAAAGGGCACTAAGCATAGAGTGTGAAAACTGAGTTTCCTTGAGAGCTGCTTGGAAGCCTGATGGTGTGTGAAGTTAGTGAGCCAAATGGAGTTGTTCTCCCACAAGAACCACTCGGCTGATCCTTCTTCAATATGCCCTTCACCAACATGCAGTGTTTCCTTGATTGAATTAGCTCTCACACCAATATTTGCGTCTAGAGCCTTTACATTGAGGGCTATCTGAAAACGGCTGTGGCGCTGAAGTTGGCTCAGAATGTGGAGTTGGCGGCATGTGAAACCCGCATGTGGAGCATTCGTTTGTGTGGGATGCTCACCAAGCTTCATTTCATTCCTAGGCACTCAAAGGGCACTAAGCATAGAGTGTGAAAACTGAGTTTCCTTGAGAGCTGCTTGGAAGCCTGATGGTGTGTGAAGTTAGTGAGCCAAATGGAGTTGTTCTCCCACAAGAACCACTCGGCTGATCCTTCTTCAATATGCCCTTCACCAACATGCAGTGTTTCCTTGATTGAATTAGCTCTCACACCAATATTTGCGTCTAGAGCCTTTGCATTGAGGGCTATCTGAAAACGGCTGTGGCGCTGAAGTTGCCTGTGAATGTGGAGTTGGTGGCATGTGAAACCCGCATGTGGAGCATTCGTTTGTGTGGGATGCTCACCAAGCTTCCTTTCAGTCCTAGGCACTCAAAGGGCACTAAGCATAGAGTGTGAAAACTGAGTTTCCTTGAGAGCTGCTTGGAAGCCTGATGGTGTGTGAAGTTAGTGAGCCAAATGGGGTTGTTCTCCCACCAGAACCACTCGGCTGATCCTTCTTGAATATGCCCTTCACCAACATGCAGTGTTTCCTTGATTGAATTAGCTCTCACACCAATATTTGCGTCTAGAGCCTTTGCATTGAGGGCTATCTGAAAATGGCTGTGGCGCTGAAGTTGTCTGTGAATGTGGAGTTGGTGGCATGTGAAACCCGCATGTGGAGCATTCGTTTGTGTGGGATGCTCTACCAGGTTCATTCCTAGATAATGCACTCAAAGGGCACTAAGCATAGAGTGTGAAAACTGAGTTTCCTTGAGAGCTGCTTGGAAGCCTGATGGTGTGTGAAGTTAGTGAGCCAAATGGAGTTGTTCTCCCACAAGAACCACTCGGCTGATCGTTCTTCAATATGCCCTTCACCAACATGCAGTGTTTCCTTGATTGAATTAGCTCTCACACCAATATTTGCGTCTAGAGCCTTTGCATTGAGGGCTATCTGAAAACGGCTGTGGCGCTGAAGTTGCCTGTGAATGTGGAGTTGGTGGCATGTGAAACCCGCATGTGGAGCATTCGTTTGTGTGGGATGCTCTCCAAGCTTCCTTTCAGTCCTAGGCACTCAAAGGGCACTAAGCATAGACTGTGAAAACTGAGTTTCCTTGAGAGCTGCTTGGAAGCCTGATGGTGTGTGAAGTTAGTGAGCCAAATGGAGTTGTTCTCCCACCAGAACCACTCGGCTGATCCTTCTTCAATATGCCCTTCACCAACATGCAGTGTTTCCTTGGTTGAATTAGCTCTCACACCAATATTTGCGTCTAGAGCCTTTGCATTGAGGGCTATCTGAAAACGGCTGTGGCGCTGAAGTTGCCTGAGAATGTGGAGTTGGTGGCATGTGAAACCCGCATGTGGAGCATTCGTTTGTGTGGGATGCTCTACCAGGTTCATTCCTAGATAATGCACTCAAAGGGCACTAAGCATAGAGTGTGAAAACTGAGTTTCCTTGAGAGCTGCTTGGAAGCCTGATGGTGTGTGAAGTTAGTGAGCCAAATGGAGTTGTTCTCCCACAAGAACCACTCGGCTGATCCTTCTTCAATATGCCCTTCACCAACATGCAGTGTTTCCTTGATTGAATTAGCTCTCACACCAATATTTGCGTCTAGAGCCTTTGCATTGAGGGCTATCTGAAAACGGCTGTGGCGCTGAAGTTGCCTGTGAATGTGGAGTTGGTGGCATGTGAAACCCGCATGTGGAGCATTCGTTTGTGTGGGATGCTCACCAAGCTTCATTTCAGTCCTAGGCACTCAAAGGGCACTAAGCATAGAGTGTGAAAACTGAGTTTCCTTGAGAGCTGCTTGGAAGCCTGATGGTGTGTGAAGTTAGTGAGCCAAATGGAGTTGTTCTCCCACAAGAACCACTCGGCTGATCCTTCTTGAATATGCCCTTCACCAACATGCAGTGTTTCCTTGATTGAATTAGCTCTCACACCAATATTTGCGTCTAGAGCCTTTGCATTGAGGGCTATCTGAAAACGGCTGTGGCGCTGAAGTTGCCTGAGAATGTGGAGTTGGTGGCATGTGAAACCCGCATGTGGAGCATTCGTTTGTGTGGGATGCTCACCAAGCTTCCTTTCAGTCCTAGGCACTCAAAGGGCACTAAGCATAGAGTGTGAAAACTGAGTTTCCTTGAGAGCTGCTTGGAAGCCTGATGGTGTGTGAAGTTAGTGAGCCAAATGGAGTTGTTCTCCCACAAGAACCACTCGGCTGATCCTTCTTCAATATGCCCTTCACCAACATGCAGTGTTTCCTTGATTGAATTAGCTCTCACACCAATATTTGCGTCTAGAGCCTTTGCATTGAGGGCTATCTGAAAACGGCTGTGGCGCTGAAGTTGCCTGTGAATGTGGAGTTGGTGGCATGTGAAACCCGCATTTGGAGCATTTGTTTGTGTGGGATGCTCACCAAGCTTCATTTCATTCCTAGGCACTCAAAGGGCACTAAGCATAGACTGTGAAAACTGAGTTTCCTTGAGAGCTGCTTGGAAGCCTGATGGTGTGTGAAGTTAGTGAGCCAAATGGAGTTGTTCTCCCACCAGAACCACTCGGCTGATCCTTCTTCAATATGCCCTTCACCAACATGCAGTGTTTCCTTGATTGAATTAGCTCTCACACCAATATTTGCGTCTAGAGCCTTTGCATTGAGGGCTATCTGAAAACGGCTGTGGCGCTGAAGTTGCCTGAGTATGTTTAGTTGGTGGGATGTGAAACCCACATTTGGAGCATTGGTTTGTGTGGGATGCTCACCAAGCTTCATTTCATTCCTAGGCACTCAAAGGGCACTAAGCATAGAGTGTGAAAACTGAGTTTCCTTGAGAGCTGCTTGGAAGCCTGATTGTGTGTGAAGTTAGTGAGCCAAATGGAGTTGTTCTCCCACAAGAACCACTCGGCTGATCCTTCTTCAATATGCCCTTCACCAACATGCAGTGTTTCCTTGATTGAATTAACTCTCACACCAATATTTGCGTCTAGAGCCTTTGCATTGAGGGCTATCTGAAAACGGCTGTGGCGCTGAAGTTGCCTGTGAATGTGGAGTTGGTGGCATGTGAAACCCGCATGTGGAGCATTCGTTTGTGTGGGATGCTCACCAAGCTTCCTTTCAGTCCTAGGCACTCAAAGGGCACTAAGCATAGAGTGTGAAAACTGAGTTTCCTTGAGAGCTGCTTGGAAGGCTGATGGTGTGTGAAGTTAGTGAGCCAAATGGAGTTGTTCTCCCACAAGAACCACTCGGCTGATCCTTCTTCAATATGCCCTTCACCAACATGCAGTGTTTCCTTGATTGAATTAGCTCTCACACCAATATTTGCGTCTAGAGCCTTTGCATTGAGGGTTATCTGAAAACGGCTGTGGCGCTGAAGTTGCCTGAGTATGTTTAGTTGGTGGCATGTGAAACCCACATTTGGAGCATTTGTTTGTGTGGGATGCTCACCAAGCTTCATTTCATTCCTAGGCACTCAAAGGGCACTAAGCATAGACTGTGAAAACTGAGTTTCCTTGAGAGCTGCTTGGAAGCCTGATGGTGTGTGAAGTTAGTGAGCCAAATGGAGTTGTTCTCCCACAAGAACCACTCGGCTGATCCTTCTTCAATATGCCCTTCACCCACATTTAGTGTTTCCTTGATTGAATTAGCTCTCACGCCAATATTTGCGTCTAGAGCCTTTGCATTGAGGGCTATCTGAAAACGTCTGTGGCGCTGAAGTTGCCTGTGAATGTGGAGTTGGTTTCATGTGAAACCCGCATGTGGAGCATTCGTTTGTGTGGGATGCTCACCAAGCTTCATTTCATTTTTAGGCACTCAAAGGGCACTAAGCATAGAGTGTGAAAACTGAGTTTCCTTGAGAGCTGCTTGGAAGCCTGATGGTGTGTGAAGTTAGTGAGCCAAATGGAGTTGTTCTCCCACAAGAACCACTCGGCTGATCCTTCTTCAATATGCCCTTCACCAACATGCAGTGTTTCCTTGATTGAATTAGCTCTCACGCCAATATTTGCGTCTAGAGCCTTTGCATTGAGGGCTATCTGAAAACGGCTGTGACGCTGAAGTTGCCTGTGAATGTGGAGTTGGTGGCATGTGAAACCCGCATGTGGAGCATTCGTTTGTGTGGGATGCTCTACCAGGTTCATTCCTCGATAATGCACTCAAAGGGCACTAAGCATAGAGTGTGAAAACTGAGTTTCCTTGAGAGCTGCTTGGAAGCCTGATGGTGTGTGAAGTTAGTAAGCCAAATGGAGTTGTTCTCCCACAAGAACCACTCGGCTGATCCTTCTTCAATATGCCCTTCACCAACATGCAGTGTTTCCTTGATTGAATTAGCTCTCACGCGTCTAGAGCCTTTGCTTTGAGGGCTATATGAAAACGGCTGTGGCGCTGAAGTTGCCTGTGAATGTGGAGTTGGTGGCATGTGAAACCCGCATGTGGAGCATTCGTTTGTGTGGGATGCTCACCAAGCTTCCTTTCAGTCCTAGGCACTCAAAGGGCACTAAGCATAGAGTGTGAAAACTGAGTTTCCTTGAGAGCGGCTTGGAAGCCTGATGGTGTGTGAAGTTAGTGAGCCAAATGGAGTTGCTCTCCCACAAGAACCACTCGGCTGATCCTTCTTCAATATGCCCTTCACCAACATGCAGTGTTTCCTTGATTGAATTAGCTCTCACACCAATATTTGCGTCTAGAGCCTTTGCATTGAGGGCTATCTGAAAACGGCTGTGGCGCTGAAGTTGCCTGAGAATGTGGAGTTGGTGGCATGTGAAACCCGCATGTTTAGCATTCGTTTGTGTGGGATGCTCACCAAGCTTCATTTCAGTCCTAGGCACTCAAAGGGCACTAAGCATAGAGTGTGAAAACTGAGTTTCCTTGAGAGCTGCTTGGAAGCCTGATGGTGTGTGAAGTTAGTGAGCCAAATGGAGTTGTTCTCCCACAAGAACCACTCGGCTGATCCTTCTTCAATATGCCCTTCACCAACATGCAGTGTTTCCTTGATTGAATTAGCTCTCACACCAATATTTGCGTCTAGAGCCTTTGCATTGAGGGCTATCTGAAAACGGCTGTGGCGCTGAAGTTGCCTGTGAATGTGGAGTTGGTGGCATGTGAAACCCGCATGTGGAGCATTCGTTTGTGTGGGATGCTCTACCAAGCTTCATTTCATTCCTAGGCACTCAAAGGGCACTAAGCATAGAGTGTGAAAACTGAGTTTCCTTGAGAGCTGCTTGGAAGCCTGATGGTGTGTGAAGTTAGTGAGCCAAATGGAGTTGTTCTCCCACAAGAACCACTCGGCTGATCCTTCTTCAATATGCCCTTCACCAACATGCAGTGTTTCCTTGATTGAATTAGCTCTCACACCAATATTTGCGTCTAGAGCCTTTGCATTGAGGGCTATCTGAAAACGGCTGTGGCGCTGAAGTTGCCTGTGAATGTGGAGTTGGTGGCATGTGAAACCCGCATGTGGAGCATTCGTTTGTGTGGGATGCTCACCAAGCTTCCTTTCAGTCCTAGGCACTCAAAGGGCACTAAGCATAGAGTGTGAAAACTGAGTTTCCTTGAGAGCTGCTTGGAAGCCTGATGGTGTGTGAAGTTAGTGAGCCAAATGGAGTTGTTCTCCCACAAGAACCACTCGGCTGATCCTTCTTCAATATGCCCTTCACCAACATGCAGTGTTTCCTTGATTGAATTAGCTCTCACACCAATATTTGCGTCTAGAGCCTTTGCATTGAGGGTTATCTGAAAACGGCTGTGGCGCTGAAGTTGCCTGAGTATGTTTAGTTGGTGGCATGTGAAACCCACATTTGGAGCATTTGTTTGTGTGGGATGCTCACCAAGCTTCATTTCATTCCTAGGCACTCAAAGGGCACTAAGCATAGACTGTGAAAACTGAGTTTCCTTGAGAGCTGCTTGGAAGCCTGATGGTGTGTGAAGTTAGTGAGCCAAATGGAGTTGTTCTCCCACAAGAACCACTCGGCTGATCCTTCTTCAATATGCCCTTCACCCACATTTAGTGTTTCCTTGATTGAATTAGCTCTCACGCCAATATTTGCGTCTAGAGCCTTTGCATTGAGGGCTATCTGAAAACGGCTGTGGCGCTGAAGTTGCCTGTGAATGTGGAGTTGGTGGCATGTGAAACCCGCATGTGGAGCATTCGTTTGTGTGGGATGCTCACCAAGCTTCATTTCATTTTTAGGCACTCAAAGGGCACTAAGCATAGAGTGTGAAAACTGAGTTTCCTTGAGAGCTGCTTGGAAGCCTGATGGTGTGTGAAGTTAGTGAGCCAAATGGAGTTGTTCTCCCACAAGAACCACTCGGCTGATCCTTCTTCAATATGCCCTTCACCAACATGCAGTGTTTCCTTGATTGAATTAGCTCTCACGCCAATATTTGCGTCTAGAGCCTTTGCATTGAGGGCTATCTGAAAACGGCTGTGACGCTGAAGTTGCCTGTGAATGTGGAGTTGGTGGCATGTGAAACCCGCATGTGGAGCATTCGTTTGTGTGGGATGCTCTACCAGGTTCATTCCTCGATAATGCACTCAAAGGGCACTAAGCATAGAGTGTGAAAACTGAGTTTCCTTGAGAGCTGCTTGGAAGCCTGATGGTGTGTGAAGTTAGTAAGCCAAATGGAGTTGTTCTCCCACAAGAACCACTCGGCTGATCCTTCTTCAATATGCCCTTCACCAACATGCAGTGTTTCCTTGATTGAATTAGCTCTCACGCGTCTAGAGCCTTTGCTTTGAGGGCTATATGAAAACGGCTGTGGCGCTGAAGTTGCCTGTGAATGTGGAGTTGGTGGCATGTGAAACCCGCATGTGGAGCATTCGTTTGTGTGGGATGCTCACCAAGCTTCCTTTCAGTCCTAGGCACTCAAAGGGCACTAAGCATAGAGTGTGAAAACTGAGTTTCCTTTAGAGCGGCTTGGAAGCCTGATGGTGTGTGAAGTTAGTGAGCCAAATGGAGTTGCTCTCCCACAAGAACCACTCGGCTGATCCTTCTTCAATATGCCCTTCACCAACATGCAGTGTTTCCTTGATTGAATTAGCTCTCACACCAATATTTGCGTCTAGAGCCTTTGCATTGAGGGCTATCTGAAAACGGCTGTGGCGCTGAAGTTGCCTGAGAATGTGGAGTTGGTGGCATGTGAAACCCGCATGTTTAGCATTCGTTTGTGTGGGATGCTCACCAAGCTTCATTTCAGTCCTAGGCACTCAAAGGGCACTAAGCATAGAGTGTGAAAACTGAGTTTCCTTGAGAGCTGCTTGGAAGCCTGATGGTGTGTGAAGTTAGTGAGCCAAATGGAGTTGTTCTCCCACAAGAACCACTCGGCTGATCCTTCTTCAATATGCCCTTCACCAACATGCAGTGTTTCCTTGATTGAATTAGCTCTCACACCAATATTTGCGTCTAGAGCCTTTGCATTGAGGGCTATCTGAAAACGGCTGTGGCGCTGAAGTTGCCTGTGAATGTGGAGTTGGTGGCATGTGAAACCCGCATGTGGAGCATTCGTTTGTGTGGGATGCTCTACCAAGCTTCATTTCATTCCTAGGCACTCAAAGGGCACTAAGCATAGAGTGTGAAAACTGAGTTTCCTTGAGAGCTGCTTGGAAGCCTGATGGTGTGTGAAGTTAGTGAGCCAAATGGAGTTGTTCTCCCACAAGAACCACTCGGCTGATCCTTCTTGAATATGCCCTTCACCAACATGCAGTGTTTCCTTGATTGAATTAGCTCTCACACCAATATTTGCGTCTAGAGCCTTTGCATTGAGGGCTATCTGAAAACGGCTGTGGCGCTGAAGTTGCCTGTGAATGTGGAGTTGGTGGCATGTGAAACCCGCATGTGGAGCATTGGTTTGTGTGGGATGCTCACCAAGCTTCATTTCATTCCTAGGCAGTCAAAGGGCACTAAGCATAGAGTGTGAAAACTGAGTTTCCTTGAGAGCTGCTTGGAAGCCTGATGGTGTGTGAAGTTAGTGAGCGAAATGGAGTTGTTCTCCCACAAGAACCACTCGGCTGATCCTTCTTCAATATGCCCTTCACCAACATGCAGTGTTTCCTTGATTGAATTAGCTCTCACACCAATATTTGCCTCTAGAGCCTTTGCATTGAGGGCTATCTGAAAACGGCTGTGGCGCTGAAGTTGCCTGTGAATGTGGAGTTGGTGGCATGTGAAACCCGCATGTGGAGCATTCGTTTGTGTGGGATGCTCTACCAGGTTCATTCCTAGATAATGCACTCAAAGGGCACTAAGCATAGAGTGTGAAAACTGAGTTTCCTTGAGAGCTGCTTGGAAGCCTGATGGTGTGTGAAGTTAGTGAGCCAAATGGAGTTGTTCTCCCACAAGAACCACTCGGCTGATCCTTCTTCAATATGCCCTTCACCAACATGCAGTGTTTCCTTGATTGAATTAGCTCTCACACCAATATTTGCGTCTAGAGCCTTTGCATTGAGGGCTATCTGAAAACGGCTGTGGCGCTGAAGTTGCCTGTGAATGTGGAGTTGGTGGCATGTGAAACCCGCATGTGGAGCATTCGTTTGTGTGGGATGCTCTACCAGGTTCATTCCTAGATAATGCACTCAAAGGGCACTAAGCATAGAGTGTGAAAACTGAGTTTCCTTGAGAGCTGCTTGGAAGCCTGATGGTGTGTGAAGTTAGTAAGCCAAATGGAGTTGTTCTCCCACAAGAACCACTCGGCTGATCCTTCTTCAATATGCCCTTCACTAACATGCAGTGTTTCCTTGATTGAATTAGCTCTCACGCGTCTAGAGCCTTTGCTTTGAGGGCTATATGAAAACGGCTGTGGCGCTGAAGTTGCCTGTGAATGTGGAGTTGGTGGCATGTGAAACCCGCATGTGGAGCATTCGTTTGTGTGGGATGCTCACCAAGCTTCCTTTCAGTCCTAGGCACTCAAAGGGCACTAAGCATAGAGTGTGAAAACTGAGTTTCCTTGAGAGCGGCTTGGAAGCCTGATGGTGTGTGAAGTTAGTGAGCCAAATGGAGTTGCTCTCCCACAAGAACCACTCGGCTGATCCTTCTTCAATATGCCCTTCACCAACATGCAGTGTTTCCTTGATTGAATTAGCTCTCACACCAATATTTGCGTCTAGAGCCTTTGCATTGAGGGCTATCTGAAAACGGCTGTGGCGCTGAAGTTGCCTGAGAATGTGGAGTTGGTGGCATGTGAAACCCGCATGTTTAGCATTCGTTTGTGTGGGATGCTCACCAAGCTTCATTTCAGTCCTAGGCACTCAAAGGGCACTAAGCATAGAGTGTGAAAACTGAGTTTCCTTGAGAGCTGCTTGGAAGCCTGATGGTGTGTGAAGTTAGTGAGCCAAATGGAGTTGTTCTCCCACAAGAACCACTCGGCTGATCCTTCTTCAATATGCCCTTCACCAACATGCAGTGTTTCCTTGATTGAATTAGCTCTCACACCAATATTTGCGTCTAGAGCCTTTGCATTGAGGGCTATCTGAAAACGGCTGTGGCGCTGAAGTTGCCTGTGAATGTGGAGTTGGTGGCATGTGAAACCCGCATGTGGAGCATTCGTTTGTGTGGGATGCTCTACCAAGCTTCATTTCATTCCTAGGCACTCAAAGGGCACTAAGCATAGAGTGTGAAAACTGAGTTTCCTTGAGAGCTGCTTGGAAGCCTGATGGTGTGTGAAGTTAGTGAGCCAAATGGAGTTGTTCTCCCACAAGAACCACTCGGCTGATCCTTCTTGAATATGCCCTTCACCAACATGCAGTGTTTCCTTGATTGAATTAGCTCTCACACCAATATTTGCGTCTAGAGCCTTTGCATTGAGGGCTATCTGAAAACGGCTGTGGCGCTGAAGTTGCCTGTGAATGTGGAGTTGGTGGCATGTGAAACCCGCATGTGGAGCATTCGTTTGTGTGGGATGCTCACCAAGCTTCCTTTCAGTCCTAGGCAGTCAAAGGGCACTAAGCATAGAGTGTGAAAACTGAGTTTCCTTGAGAGCTGCTTGGAAGCCTGATGGTGTGTGAAGTTAGTGAGCGAAATGGAGTTGTTCTCCCACAAGAACCACTCGGCTGATCCTTCTTCAATATGCCCTTCACCAACATGCAGTGTTTCCTTGATTGAATTAGCTCTCACACCAATATTTGCCTCTAGAGCCTTTGCATTGAGGGCTATCTGAAAACGGCTGTGGCGCTGAAGTTGCCTGTGAATGTGGAGTTGGTGGCATGTGAAACCCGCATGTGGAGCATTCGTTTGTGTGGGATGCTCTACCAGGTTCATTCCTAGATAATGCACTCAAAGGGCACTAAGCATAGAGTGTGAAAACTGAGTTTCCTTGAGAGCTGCTTGGAAGCCTGATGGTGTGTGAAGTTAGTGAGCCAAATGGAGTTGTTCTCCCACAAGAACCACTCGGCTGATCCTTCTTCAATATGCCCTTCACCAACATGCAGTGTTTCCTTGATTGAATTAGCTCTCACACCAATATTTGCGTCTAGAGCCTTTGCATTGAGGGCTATCTGAAAACGGCTGTGGCGCTGAAGTTGCCTGTGAATGTGGAGTTGGTGGCATGTGAAACCCGCATGTGGAGCATTCGTTTGTGTGGGATGCTCTACCAGGTTCATTCCTAGATAATGCACTCAAAGGGCACTAAGCATAGAGTGTGAAAACTGAGTTTCCTTGAGAGCTGCTTGGAAGCCTGATGGTGTGTGAAGTTAGTGAGCCAAATGGAGTTGTTCTCCCACAAGAACCACTCGGCTGATCCTTCTTCAATATGCCCTTCACCAACATGCAGTGTTTCCTTGATTGAATTAGCTCTCACACCAATATTTGCGTCTAGAGCCTTTGCATTGAGGGCTATCTGTAAACGGCTGTGGCGCTGAAGTTGCCTGTGAATGTGGAGTTGGTGGCATGTGAAACCCGCATGTGGAGCATTCGTTTGTGTGGGATGCTCACCAAGCTTCCTTTCAGTCCTAGGCACTCAAAGGGCACTAAGCATAGAGTGTGAAAACTGAGTTTCCTTGAGAGCTGCTTGGAAGCCTGATGGTGTGTGAAGTTAGTGAGCCAAATGGAGTTGTTCTCCCACCAGAACCACTCGGCTGATCCTTCTTCAATATGCCCTTCACCAACATGCAGTGTTTCCTTGGTTGAATTAGCTCTCACACCAATATTTGCGTCTAGAGCCTTTGCATTGAGGGCTATCTGAAAACGGCTGTGGCGCTGAAGTTGCCTGAGAATGTGGAGGTGGTGGCATGTGAAACCCGCATGTGGAGCATTCGTTTGTGTGGGATGCTCTACCACGTTCATTCCTAGATAATGCACTCAAAGGGCACTAAGCATAGAGTGTGAAAACTGAGTTTCCTTGAGAGCTGCTTGGAAGCCTGATGGTGTGTGAAGTTAGTGAGCCAAATGGAGTTGTTCTCCCACAAGAACCACTCGGCTGATCCTTCTTCAATATGCCCTTCACCCACATTTAGTGTTTCCTTGATTGAATTAGCTCTCACGCCAATATTTGCGTCTAGAGCCTTTGCATTGAGGGCTATCTGAAAACGGCTGTGGCGCTGAAGTTGCCTGTGAATGTGGAGTTGGTGGCATGTGAAACCCGCATGTGGAGCATTCGTTTGTGTGGGATGCTCACCAAGCTTCATTTCATTTTTAGGCACTCAAAGGGCACTAAGCATAGAGTGTGAAAACTGAGTTTCCTTGAGAGCTGCTTGGAAGCCTGATGGTGTGTGAAGTTAGTGAGCCAAATGGAGTTGTTCTCCCACAAGAACCACTCGGCTGATCCTTCTTCAATATGCCCTTCACCAACATGCAGTGTTTCCTTGATTGAATTAGCTCTCACGCCAATATTTGCGTCTAGAGCCTTTGCATTGAGGGCTATCTGAAAACGGCTGTGACGCTGAAGTTGCCTGTGAATGTGGAGTTGGTGGCATGTGAAACCCGCATGTGGAGCATTCGTTTGTGTGGGATGCTCTACCAAGCTTCATTTCATTCCTAGGCACTCAAAGGGCACTAAGCATAGAGTGTGAAAACTGAGTTTCCTTGAAAGCTGCTTGGAAGCCTGATGGTGTGTGAAGTTAGTGAGCCAAATGGAGTTGTTCTCCCACAAGAACCACTCGGCTGATCCTTCTTGAATATGCCCTTCACCAACATGCAGTGTTTCCTTGATTGAATTAGCTCTCACACCAATATTTGCGTCTAGAGCCTTTGCATTGAGGGCTATCTGAAAACGGCTGTGGCGCTGAAGTTGCCTGTGAATGTGGAGTTGGTGGCATGTGAAACCCGCATGTGGAGCATTGGTTTGTGTGGGATGCTCACCAAGCTTCATTTCATTCCTAGGCAGTCAAAGGGCACTAAGCATAGAGTGTGAAAACTGAGTTTCCTTGAGAGCTGCTTGGAAGCCTGATGGTGTGTGAAGTTAGTGAGCCAAATGGAGTTGTTCTCCCACAAGAACCACTCGGCTGATCCTTCTTCAATATGCCCTTCACCAACATGCAGTGTTTCCTTGATTGAATTAGCTCTCACACCAATATTTGCGTCTAGAGCCTTTGCATTGAGGGCTATCTGAAAACGGCTGTGGCGCTGAAGTTGCCTGTGAATGTGGAGTTGGTGGCATGTGAAACCCGCATGTTTAGCATTCGTTTGTGTGGGATGCTCTACCAGGTTCATTCCTAGATAATGCACTCAAAGGGCACTAAGCATAGAGTGTGAAAACTGAGTTTCCTTGAGAGCTGCTTGGAAGCCTGATGGTGTGTGAAGTTAGTGAGCCAAATGGAGTTGTTCTCCCACAAGAACCACTCGGCTGATCCTTCTTCAATATGCCCTTCACCAACATGCAGTGTTTCCTTGATTGAATTAGCTCTCACACCAATATTTGCGTCTAGAGCCTTTGCATTGAGGGCTATCTGAAAACGGCTGTGGCGCTGAAGTTGCCTGTGAATGTGGAGTTGGTGGCATGTGAAACCCGCATGTGGAGCATTCGTTTGTGTGGGATGCTCACCAAGCTTCCTTTCAGTCCTAGGCACTCAAAGGGCACTAAGCATAGAGTGTGAAAACTGAGTTTCCTTGAGAGCTGCTTGGAAGCCTGATGGTGTGTGAAGTTAGTGAGCCAAATGGAGTTGTTCTCCCACAAGAACCACTCGGCTGATCGTTCTTCAATATGCCCTTCACCAACATGCAGTGTTTCCTTGATTGAATTAGCTCTCACACCAATATTTGCGTCTAGAGCCTTTGCATTGAGGGTTATCTGAAAACGGCTGTGGCGCTGAAGTTGCCTGAGAATGTGGAGTTGGTGGCATGTGAAACCCGCATGTGGAGCATTCGTTTGTGTGGGATGCTCACCAAACTTCCTTTCAGTCCTAGGCACTCAAAGGGCACTAAGCATAGAGTGTGAAAACTGAGTTTCCTTGAGAGCTGCTTGGAAGCCTGATGGTGTGTGAAGTTAGTGAGCCAAATGGAGTTGTTCTCCCACAAGAACCACTCGGCTGATCCTTCTTCAATATGCCCTTCACCAACATGCACTGTTTCCTTGATTGAATTAACTCTCACACCAATATTTGCGTCTAGAGCCTTTGCATTGAGGGCTATCTGAAAACGGCTGTGGCGCTGAAGTTGCCTGTGAATGTGGAGTTGGTGGCATGTGAAACCCGCATGTGGAGCATTCGTTTGTGTGGGATGCTCACCAAGCTTCCTTTCAGTCCTAGGCACTCAAAGGGCACTAAGCATAGAGTGTGAAAACTGAGTTTCCTTGAGAGCTGCTTGGAAGCCTGATGGTGTGTGAAGTTAGTGAGCCAAATGGAGTATTTCTCCCACAAGAACCACTCGGCTGATCCTTCTTCAATATGCCTTTCACCAACATGCAGTGTTTCCTTGATTGAATAAGCTCTCACACCAATATTTGCGTCTAGAGCCTTTGCATTGAGGGCTATCTGAAAACGGCTGTGGCGCTGAAGTTGCCTGTGAATGTGGAGTTGGTGGCATGTGAAACCGCATGTGGAGCATTCGTTTGTGTGGGATGCTCACCAAGCTACATTTCATTCCTAGGCACTCAAAGGGCACTAAGCATAGAGTGTGAAAACTGAGTTTCCTTGAGAGCTGCTTGGAAGCCTGATGGTGTGTGAAGTTAGTGAGCCAAATGGAGTTGTTCTCCCACAAGAACCACTCAGCTGATCCTTCTTCAATATGCCCTTCACCAACATGCAGTGTTTCCTTGATTGAATTAGCTCTCACACCAATATTTGCATCTAGAGCCTTTGCATTGAGGGCTATCTGAAAACGGCTGTGGCGATGAAGTTGCCTGAGAATGTGGAGTTGGTGGCATGTGAAACCCGCATGTGGAGCATTCGTTTGTGTGGGATGCTCTACCAGGTTCATTTCTGTACTAGGCACTCAAAGGGCACTAAGCATAGAGTGTGAAAACTGAGTTTCCTTGAGAGCTGCTTGGAAGCCTGATGGTGTGTGAAGTTAGTGAGCCAAATGGAGTTGTTCTCCCACAAGAACCACTCGGCTGATCCTTCTTCAATATGCCCTTCACCAACATGCAGTGTTTCCTTGATTGAATTAGCTCTCACACCAATATTTGCGTCTAGAGCCTTTGCATTGAGGGCTATCTGAAAACGGCTGTGGCGCTGAAGTTGCCTGTGAATGTGGAGTTGGTGGCATGTGAAACCCGCATGTGGAGCATTCGTTTGTGTGGGATGCTCACCAAGCTTCCTTTCAGTCCTAGGCACTCAAAGGGCACTAAGCATAGAGTGTGAAAACTGAGTTTCCTTGAGAGCTGCTTGGAAGCCTGATGGTGTGTGAAGTTAGTGAGCCAAATGGAGTTGTTCTCCCACAAGAACCACTCGGCTGATCCTTCTTCAATATGCCCTTCACCAACATGCAATGTTTCCTTGATTGAATTAGCTCTCACACCAATATTTGCGTCTAGAGCCTTTGCATTGAGGGCTATCTGAAAACGGCTGTGGCGCTGAAGTTGCCTGTCAATGTGGAGTTGGTGGCATGTGAAACCCGCATGTTTAGCATTCGTTTGTGTGGGATGCTCACCAAGCTTCATTTCAGTCCTAGGCACTCAAAGGGCACTAAGCATAGAGTGTGAAAACTGAGTTTCCTTGAGAGCTGCTTGGAAGCCTGATGGTGTGTGAAGTTAGTGAGCCAAATGGAGTTGTTCTCCCACAAGAACCACTCGGCTGATCCTTCTTCAATATGCCCTTCACCAACATGCAGTGTTTCCTTGATTGAATTAGCTCTCACACCAATATTTGCGTCTAGAGCCTTTGCATTGAGGGCTATCTGAAAACGGCTGTGGCGCTGAAGTTGCCTGTGAATGTGGAGTTGGTGACATGAGAAACCCGCATGTGGAGCATCCGTTTGTGTGGGATGCTCTACCAGGTTCATTCCTAGATAATGCACTCAAAGGGCACTAAGCATAGAGTGTGAAAACTGAGTTTCCTTGAGAGCTGCTTGGAAGCCTGATGGTGTGTGAAGTTAGTGAGCCAAATGGAGTTGTTCTCCCACAAGAACCACTCGGCTGATCCTTCTTCAATATGCCCTTCACCAACATGCAGTGTTTCCTTGATTGAATTAGCTCTCACACCAATATTTGCGTCTAGAGCCTTTGCATTGAGGGCTATCTGAAAACGGCTGTGGCGCTGAAGTTGCCTATGAATGTGGAGTTGGTGGCATGTGAAACCCGCATGTGGAGCATTCGTTTGTGTGGGGTGCTCACCAAGCTTCATTTCAGTCCTAGGCACTCAAAGGGCACTAAGCATAGAGTGTGAAAACTGAGTTTCCTTGAGAGCTGCTTGGAAGCCTGATGGTGTGTGAAGTTAGTGAGCCAAATGGAGTTGTTCTCCCACAAGAACCACTCGGCTGATCCTTCTTCAATATGCCCTTCACCAACATGCAGTGTTTCCATGATTGAATTAGCTCTCACACCAATATTTGCGTCTAGAGCCTTTGCATTGAGGGCTATCTGAAAACGGCTGTGGCGCTGAAGTTGCCTGTGAATGTGGAGTTGGTGGCATGTGAAACCCGCATGTGGAGCATTCGTTTGTGTGGGATGCTCTACCAAGCTTCATTTCATTCCTAGGCACTCAAAGGGCACTAAGCATAGAGTGTGAAAACTGAGTTTCCTTGAAAGCTGCTTGGAAGCCTGATGGTGTGTGAAGTTAGTGAGCCAAATGGAGTTGTTCTCCCACAAGAACCACTCGGCTGATCCTTCTTCAATATGCCCTTCACCAACATGCAGTGTTTCCTTGATTGAATTAGCTCTCACACCAATATTTGCGTCTAGAGCCTTTGCATTGAGGGCTATCTGAAAACGGCTGTGGCGCTGAAGTTGCCTGTGAATGTGGAGTTGGTGGCATGTGAAACCCGCATGTGGAGCATTGGTTTGTGTGGGATGCTCACCAAGCTTCATTTCATTCCTAGGCAGTCAAAGGGCACTAAGCATAGAGTGTGAAAACTGAGTTTCCTTGAGAGCTGCTTGGAAGCCTGATGGTGTGTGAAGTTAGTGAGCCAAATGGAGTTGTTCTCCCACAAGAACCACTCGGCTGATCCTTCTTCAATATGCCCTTCACCAACATGCAGTGTTTCCTTGATTGAATTAGCTCTCACACCAATATTTGCGTCTAGAGCCTTTGCATTGAGGGCTATCTAAAAACGGCTGTGGCGCTGAAGTTGCCTGTGAATGTGGAGTTGGTGGCATGTGAAACCCGCATGTTTAGCATTCGTTTGTGTGGGATGCTCTACCAGGTTCATTCCTAGATAATGCACTCAAAGGGCACTAAGCATAGAGTGTGAAAACTGAGTTTCCTTGAGAGCTGCTTGGAAGCCTGATGGTGTGTGAAGTTAGTGAGCCAAATGGAGTTGTTCTCCCACAAGAACCACTCGGCTGATCCTTCTTCAATATGCCCTTCACCAACATGCAGTGTTTCCTTGATTGAATTAGCTCTCACACCAATATTTGCGTCTAGAGCCTTTGCATTGAGGGCTATCTGAAAACGGCTGTGGCGCTGAAGTTGCCTGTGAATGTGGAGTTGGTGGCATGTGAAACCCGCATGTTTAGCATTCGTTTGTGTGGGATGCTCTACCAGGTTCATTCCTAGATAATGCACTCAAAGGGCACTAAGCATAGAGTGTGAAAACTGAGTTTCCTTGAGAGCTGCTTGGAAGCCTGATGGTGTGTGAAGTTAGTGAGCCAAATGGAGTTGTTCTCCCACAAGAACCACTCGGCTGATCCTTCTTCAATATGCCCTTCACCAACATGCAGTGTTTCCTTGATTGAATTAGCTCTCACACCAATATTTGCGTCTAGAGCCTTTGCATTGAGGGCTATCTGAAAACGGCTGTGGCGCTGAAGTTGCCTGTGAATGTGGAGTTGGTGGCATGTGAAACCCGCATGTGGAGCATTCGTTTGTGTGGGATGCTCACCAAGCTTCCTTTCAGTCCTAGGCACTCAAAGGGCACTAAGCATAGAGTGTGAAAACTGAGTTTCCTTGAGAGCTGCTTGGAAGCCTGATGGTGTGTGAAGTTAGTGAGCCAAATGGAGTTGTTCTCCCACAAGAACCACTCGGCTGATCGTTCTTCAATATGCCCTTCACCAACATGCAGTGTTTCCTTGATTGAATTAGCTCTCACACCAATATTTGCGTCTAGAGCCTTTGCATTGAGGGTTAACTGAAAACGGCTGTGGCGCTGAAGTTGCCTGAGAATGTGGAGTTGGTGGCATGTGAAACCCGCATGTGGAGCATTCGTTTGTGTGGGATGCTCACCAAACTTCCTTTCAGTCCTAGGCACTCAAAGGGCACTAAGCATAGAGTGTGAAAACTGAGTTTCCTTGAGAGCTGCTTGGAAGCCTGATGGTGTGTGAAGTTAGTGAGCCAAATGGAGTTGTTCTCCCACAAGAACCACTCGGCTGATCCTTCTTCAATATGCCCTTCACCAACATGCACTGTTTCCTTGATTGAATTAACTCTCACACCAATATTTGCGTCTAGAGCCTTTGCATTGAGGGCTATCTGAAAACGGCTGTGGCGCTGAAGTTGCCTGTGAATGTGGAGTTGGTGGCATGTGAAACCCGCATGTGGAGCATTCGTTTGTGTGGGATGCTCACCAAGCTTCCTTTCAGTCCTAGGCACTCAAAGGGCACTAAGCATCGAGTGTGAAAACTGAGTTTCCTTGAGAGCTGCTTGGAAGCCTGATGGTGTGTGAAGTTAGTGAGCCAAATGGAGTATTTCTCCCACAAGAACCACTCGGCTGATCCTTCTTCAATATGCCTTTCACCAACATGCAGTGTTTCCTTGATTGAATAAGCTCTCACACCAATATTTGCGTCTAGAGCCTTTGCATTGAGGGCTATCTGAAAACGGCTGTGGCGCTGAAGTTGCCTGTGAATGTGGAGTTGGTGGCATGTGAAACCGCATGTGGAGCATTCGTTTGTGTGGGATGCTCACCAAGCTACATTTCATTCCTAGGCACTCAAAGGGCACTAAGCATAGAGTGTGAAAACTGAGTTTCCTTGAGAGCTGCTTGGAAGCCTGATGGTGTGTGAAGTTAGTGAGCCAAATGGAGTTGTTCTCCCACAAGAACCACTCAGCTGATCCTTCTTCAATATGCCCTTCACCAACATGCAGTGTTTCCTTGATTGAATTAGCTCTCACACCAATATTTGCATCTAGAGCCTTTGCATTGAGGGCTATCTGAAAACGGCTGTGGCGATGAAGTTGCCTGAGAATGTGGAGTTGGTGGCATGTGAAACCCGCATGTGGAGCATTCGTTTGTGTGGGATGCTCTACCAGGTTCATTTCTGTACTAGGCACTCAAAGGGCACTAAGCATAGAGTGTGAAAACTGAGTTTCCTTGAGAGCTGCTTGGAAGCCTGATGGTGTGTGAAGTTAGTGAGCCAAATGGAGTTGTTCTCCCACCAGAACCACTCGGCTGATCCTTCTTCAATATGCCCTTCACCAACATGCAGTGTTTCCTTGATTGAATTAGCTCTCACACCAATATTTGCGTCTAGAGCCTTTGCATTGAGGGCTATCTGAAAACGGCTGTGGCGCTGAAGTTGCCTGTGAATGTGGAGTTGGTGGCATGTGAAACCCGCATGTGGAGCATTCGTTTGTGTGGGATGCTCACCAAGCTTCCTTTCAGTCCTAGGCACTCAAAGGGCACTAAGCATAGAGTGTGAAAACTGAGTTTCCTTGAGAGCTGCTTGGAAGCCTGATGGTGTGTGAAGTTAGTGAGCCAAATGGAGTTGTTCTCCCACAAGAACCACTCGGCTGATCCTTCTTCAATATGCCCTTCACCAACATGCAATGTTTCCTTGATTGAATTAGCTCTCACACCAATATTTGCGTCTAGAGCCTTTGCATTGAGGGCTATCTGAAAACGGCTGTGGCGCTGAAGTTGCCTGTGAATGTGGAGTTGGTGGCATGTGAAACCCGCATGTTTAGCATTCGTTTGTGTGGGATGCTCACCAAGCTTCATTTCAGTCCTAGGCACTCAAAGGGCACTAAGCATAGAGTGTGAAAACTGAGTTTCCTTGAGAGCTGCTTGGAAGCCTGATGGTGTGTGAAGTTAGTGAGCCAAATGGAGTTGTTCTCCCACAAGAACCACTCGGCTGATCCTTCTTCAATATGCCCTTCACCAACATGCAGTGTTTCCTTGATTGAATTAGCTCTCACACCAATATTTGCGTCTAGAGCCTTTGCATTGAGGGCTATCTGAAAACGGCTGTGGCGCTGAAGTTGCCTGTGAATGTGGAGTTGGTGACATGAGAAACCCGCATGTGGAGCATCCGTTTGTGTGGGATGCTCTACCAGGTTCATTCCTAGATAATGCACTCAAAGGGCACTAAGCATAGAGTGTGAAAACTGAGTTTCCTTGAGAGCTGCTTGGAAGCCTGATGGTGTGTGAAGTTAGTGAGCCAAATGGAGTTGTTCTCCCACAAGAACCACTCGGCTGATCCTTCTTCAATATGCCCTTCACCAACATGCAGTGTTTCCTTGATTGAATTAGCTCTCACACCAATATTTGCGTCTAGAGCCTTTGCATTGAGGGCTATCTGAAAACGGCTGTGGCGCTGAAGTTGCCTATGAATGTGGAGTTGGTGGCATGTGAAACCCGCATGTGGAGCATTCGTTTGTGTGGGGTGCTCACCAAGCTTCATTTCAGTCCTAGGCACTCAAAGGGCACTGAGCATAGAGTGTGAAAACTGAGTTTCCTTGAGAGCTGCTTGGAAGCCTGATGGTGTGTGAAGTTAGTGAGCCAAATGGAGTTGTTCTCCCACAAGAACCACTCGGCTGATCCTTCTTCAATATGCCCTTCACCAACATGCAGTGTTTCCTTGGTTGAATTAGCTCTCACACCAATATTTGCGTCTAGAGCCTTTGCATTGAGGGTTATCTGAAAACGGCTGTGGCGCTGAAGTTGCCTGAGAATGTGGAGTTGGTGGCATGTGAAACCCGCATGTGGAGCATTCGTTTGTGTGGGATGCTCACCAAGCTTCATTTCATTCCTAGGCACTCAAAGGGCACTAAGCATAGACTGTGAAAACTGAGTTTCCTTGAGAGCTGCTTGGAAGCCTGATGGTGTGTGAAGTTAGTGAGCCAAATGGAGTTGTTCTCCCACAAGAACCACTCGGCTGATCCTTCTTCAATATGCCCTTCACCAACATGCAGTGTTTCCTTGATTGAATTAGCTCTCACACCAATATTTGCGTGTAGAGCCTTTGCATTGAGGGCTATCTGAAAACGGCTGTGGCGCTGAAGTTGCCTGTGAATGTGGAGTTGGTGGCATGTGAAACCCGCATGTGGAGCATTCGTTTGTGTGGGATGTTCTACCAAGCTTCATTTCAGTCCTAGGCACTCAAAGGGCACTAAGCATAGAGTGTGAAAACTGAGTTTCCTTGAGAGCTGCTTGGAAGCCTGATGGTGTGTGAAGTTAGTGAGCCAAATGGAGTTGTTCTCCCACAAGAACCACTCGGCTGATCCTTCTTCAATATGCCCTTCACCAACATGCAGTGTTTCCTTGATTGAATTAGCTCTCACACCAATACTTGCGTCTAGAGCCTTTGCATTGAGGGCTATCTGAAAACGGCTGTGGCGCTGAAGTTGCCTGTGAATGTGGAGTTGGTGGCATGTGAAACCCGCATGTGGAGCATTCGTTTGTGTGGGATGCTCACCAAGCTTCCTTTCAGTCCTAGGCACTCAAAGGGCACTAAGCATAGAGTGTGAAAACTGAGTTTCCTTGAGAGCTGCTTGGAAGCCTGATGGTGTGTGAAGTTAGTGAGCCAAATGGGGTTGTTCTCCCACAAGAACCACTCGGCTGATCCTTCTTCAATATGCCTTTCACCAACATGCAGTGTTTCCTTGATTGAATAAGCTCTCACACCAATATTTGCGTCTAGAGCCTTTGCATTGAGGGCTATCTGAAAACGGCTGTGGCGCTGACGTTGCCTGTGAATGTGGAGTTGGTGGCATGTGAAACCGCATGTGGAGCATTCGTTGTGTGGGATGCTCACCAAGCTACATTTCATTCCTAGGCACTCAAAGGGCACTAAGCATAGAGTGTGAAAACTGAGTTTCCTTGAGAGCTGCTTGGAAGCCTGATGGTGTGTGAAGTTAGTGAGCCAAATGGAGTTGTTCTCCCACAAGAACCACTCGGCTGATCCTTCTTCAATATGCCCTTCACCAACATGCAGTGTTGCCTTGATTGAATTAACTCTCACACCAATATTTGCGTCTAGAGCCTTTGCATTGAGGGCTATCTGAAAACGGCTGTGGCGCTGAAGTTGCCTGTGAATGTGGAGTTGGTGGCATGAGAAACCCGCATGTGGAGCATTCGTTTGTGTGGGATGCTCTACCAGGTTCATTCCTAGATAATGTACTCAAAGGGCACTAAGCATAGAGTGTGAAAACTGAGTTTCCTTGAGAGCTGCTTGGAAGCCTGATGGTGTGTGAAGTTAGTGAGCCAAATGGAGTTGTTCTCCCACAAGAACCACTCGGCTGATCCTTCTTCAATATGCCCTTCACCAACATGCAGTGTTTCCTTGATTGAATTAGCTCTCACACCAATATTTGCGTCTAGAGCCTTTGCATTGAGGGCTATCTGAAAACGGCTGTGGCGCTGAAGTTGGCTGAGAATGTGGAGTTGGTGGCATGTGAAACCCGCATGTGGAGCATTCGCTTGTGTGGGATGCTCTACCAGGTTCATTCCTAGATAATGCACTCAAAGGGCACTAAGCATAGAGTGTGAAAACTGAGTTTCCTTGAGAGCTGCTTGGAAGCTTGATGATGTGTGAAGTTAGTGAGCCAAATGGAGTTGTTCTCCCACAAGAACCACTCGGCTGATCCTTCTTCAATATGCCCTTCACCAACATGCAGTGTTTCCTTGATTGAATTAGCTCTCACACCAATATTTGCGTCTAGAGCCTTTGCATTGAGGGCTATCTGAAAACGGCTGTGGCGCTCAAGTTGCCTGTCAATGTGGAGTTGGTGGCATGTGAAACCCGCATGTGGAGCATTCGTTTGTGTGGGATGCTCTACCAGGTTCATTCCTAGATAATGCACTCAAAGGGCACTAAGCATAGAGTGTGAAAACTGAGTTTCCTTGAGAGCTGCTTGGAAGCCTGATGGTGTGTGAAGTTAGTGAGCCAAATGGAGTTGTTCTCCCACAAGAACCACTCGGCTGATCCTTCTTCAATATGCCCTTCACCAACATGCAGTGTTTCCTTGATTGAATTAGCTCTCACACCAATATTTGCGTCTAGAGCCTTTGCATTGAGGGCTATCTGAAAACGGCTGTGGCGCTGACGTTGCCTGTCAATGTGGAGTTGGTGGCATGTGAAACCCGCATGTTTAGCATTCGTTTGTGTGGGATGCTCACCAAGCTTCATTTCAGTCCTAGGCACTCAAAGGGCACTAAGCATAGACTGTGAAAACTGAGTTTCCTTGAGAGCTGCTTGGAAGCCTGATGGTGTGTGAAGTTAGTGAGCCAAATGGAGTTGTTCTCCCACAAGAACCACTCGGCTGATCCTTCTTCAATATGCCCTTCACCAACATGCAGTGTTTCCTTGATTGAATTAGCTCTCACACCAATATTTGCGTCTAGAGCCTTTGCATTGAGGGCTATCTGAAAACGGCTGTGGCGCTGAAGTTGCCTGTGAATGTGGAGTTGGTGACATGAGAAACCCGCATGTGGAGCATCCGTTTGTGTGGGATGCTCTACCAGGTTCATTCCTAGATAATGCACTCAAAGGGCACTAAGCATAGAGTGTGAAAACTGAGTTTCCTTGAGAGCTGCTTGGAAGCCTGATGGTGTGTGAAGTTAGTGAGCCAAATGGAGTTGTTCTCCCACAAGAACCACTCGGCTGATCCTTCTTCAATATGCCCTTCACCAACATGCAGTGTTTCCTTGATTGAATTAGCTCTCACACCAATACTTGCTTCTAGAGCCTTTGCATTGAGGGCTATCTGAAAACGGCTGTGGCGCTGAAGTTGCCTGTGAATGTGGAGTTGGTGGCATGTGAAACCCGCATGTGGAGCATTCGTTTGTGTGGGATGCTCACCAAGCTTCCTTTCAGTCCTAGGCACTCAAAGGGCACTAAGCATAGAGTGTGAAAACTGAGTTTCCTTGAGAGCTGCTTGGAAGCCTGATGGTGTGTGAAGTTAGTGAGCCAAATGGGGTTGTTCTCCCACAAGAACCACTCGGCTGATCCTTCTTCAATATGCCTTTCACCAACATGCAGTGTTTCCTTGATTGAATAAGCTCTCACACCAATATTTGCGTCTAGAGCCTTTGCATTGAGGGCTATCTGAAAACGGCTGTGGCGCTGACGTTGCCTGTGAATGTGGAGTTGGTGGCATGTGAAACCGCATGTGGAGCATTCGTTTGTGTGGGATGCTCACCAAGCTACATTTCATTCCTAGGCACTCAAAGGGCACTAAGCATAGAGTGTGAAAACTGAGTTTCCTTGAGAGCTGCTTGGAAGCCTGATGGTGTGTGAAGTTAGTGAGCCAAATGGAGTTGTTCTCCCACAAGAACCACTCGGCTGATCCTTCTTCAATATGCCCTTCACCAACATGCAGTGTTTCCTTGATTGAATTAGCTCTCACACCAATATTTGCGTCTAGAGCCTTTGCATTGAGGGCTATCTGAAAACGGCTGTGGCGCTGAAGTTGGCTGAGAATGTGGAGTTGGTGGCATGTGAAACCCGCATGTGGAGCATTCGCTTGTGTGGGATGCTCTACCAGGTTCATTCCTAGATAATGCACTCAAAGGGCACTAAGCATAGAGTGTGAAAACTGAGTTTCCTTGAGAGCTGCTTGGAAGCTTGATGATGTGTGAAGTTAGTGAGCCAAATGGAGTTGTTCTCCCACAAGAACCACTCGGCTGATCCTTCTTCAATATGCCCTTCACCAACATGCAGTGTTTCCTTGATTGAATTAGCTCTCACACCAATATTTGCGTCTAGAGCCTTTGCATTGAGGGCTATCTGAAAACGACTGTGGCGCTCAAGTTGCCTGTCAATGTGGAGTTGGTGGCATGTGAAACCCGCATGTGGAGCATTCGTTTGTGTGGGATGCTCTACCAGGTTCATTCCTAGATAATGCACTCAAAGGGCACTAAGCATAGAGTGTGAAAACTGAGTTTCCTTGAGAGCTGCTTGGAAGCCTGATGGTGTGTGAAGTTAGTGAGCCAAATGGAGTTGTTCTCCCACAAGAACCACTCGGCTGATCCTTCTTCAATATGCCCTTCACCAACATGCAGTGTTGCCTTGATTGAATTAGCTCTCACACCAATATTTGCGTCTAGAGCCTTTGCATTGAGGGCTATCTGAAAACGGCTGTGGCGCTGAAGTTGCCTGAGAATGTGGAGTTGGTGGCATGTGAAACCCGCATGTGGAGCATTCGTTTGTGTGGGATGCTCACCAAGCTTCATTTCAGTCCTAGGCACTCAAAGGGCACTAAGCATAGACTGTGAAAACTGAGTTTCCTTGAGAGCTGCTTGGAAGCCTGATGGTGTGTGAAGTTAGTGAGCCAAATGGAGTTGTTCTCCCACCAGAACCACTCGGCTGATCCTTCTTCAATATGCCCTTCACCAACATGTAGTGTTTCCTTGATTGAATTAACTCTCACACCAATATTTGCGTCTAGAGCCTTTGCATTGAGGGCTATCTGAAAACGGCTGTGGCGCTGAAGTTGCCTGTGAATGTGGAGTTGGTGGCATGTGAAACCCGCATGTGGAGCATTCGTTTGTGTGGGATGCTCACCAAGCTTCCTTTCAGTCCTAGGCACTCAAAGGGCACTAAGCATAGAGTGTGAAAACTGAGTTTCCTTGAGAGCTGCTTGGAAGCCTGATGGTGTGTGAAGTTAGTGAGCCAAATGGAGTTGTTCTCCCACAAGAACCACTCGGCTGATCCTTCTTCAATATGCCCTTCACCAACATGCAGTGTTTCCTTGATTGAATTAGCTCTCACACCAATATTTGCGTCTAGAGCCTTTGCATTGAGGGCTATCTGAAAACGGCTGTGGCGCTGAAGTTGCCTGTGAATGTGCAGTTGGTGGCATGAGAAACCCGCATGTGGAGCATCCGTTTGTGTGGGATGCTCTACCAGGTTCATTCCTAGATAATGCACTCAAAGGGCACTAAGCATAGAGTGTGAAAACTGAGTTTGCTTGAGAGCTGCTTGGAAGCCTGATGGTGTGTGAAGTTAGTGAGCCAAATGAAGTTGTTCTCCCACAAGAACCACTCTGCTGATCCTTCTTCAATATGCCCTTCACCAACATGCAGTGTTTCCTTGGTTGAATTAGCTCTCACACCAATATTTGCGTCTAGAGCGTTTGCATTGAGGGCTATCTGAAAACGGCTGTGGCGCTGAAGTTGCCTGTGAATGTGGAGTTGGTGGCATGTGAAACCCGCATGTGGAGCATTCGTTTGTGTGGGATGCTCTACCAGGTTCATTCCTAGATAATGCACTCAAAGGGCACTAAGCATAGAGTGTGAAAACTGAGTTTCCTTGAGAGCTGCTTGGAAGCCTGATGGTGTGTGAAGTTAGTGAGCCAAATGGAGTTGTTCTCCCACAAGAACCACTCTGCTGATCCTTCTTCAATATGCCCTTCACCAACATGCAGTGTTTCCTTGGTTGAATTAGCTCTCACACCAATATTTGCGTCTAGAGCCTTTGCATTGAGGGCTATCTGAAAACGGCTGTGGCGCTGAAGTTGCCTGTGAATGTGGAGTTGGTGGCATGTGAAACCCGCATGTGGAGCATTCGTTTGTGTGGGATGCTCTACCAGGTTCATTCCTAGATAATGCACTCAAAGGGCACTAAGCATAGAGTGTGAAAACTGAGTTTCCTTGAGAGCTGCTTGGAAGCCTGATGGTGTGTGAAGTTAGTGAGCCAAATGGAGTTGTTCTCCCACAAGAACCACTCGGCTGATCCTTCTTCAATATGCCCTTCACCAACATGCAGTGTTTCCTTGATTGAATTAGCTCTCACACCAATATTTGCGTCTAGAGCCTTTGCATTGAGGGCTATCTGAAAACGGCTGTGGCGCTGAAGTTGGCTGAGAATGTGGAGTTGGTGGCATGTGAAACCCGCATGTGGAGCATTCGCTTGTGTGGGATGCTCTACCAGGTTCATTCCTAGATAATGCACTCAAAGGGCACTAAGCATAGAGTGTGAAAACTGAGTTTCCTTGAGAGCTGCTTGGAAGCTTGATGATGTGTGAAGTTAGTGAGCCAAATGGAGTTGTTCTCCCACAAGAACCACTCGGCTGATCCTTCTTCAATATGCCCTTCACCAACATGCAGTGTTTCCTTGATTGAATTAGCTCTCACACCAATATTTGCGTCTAGAGCCTTTGCATTGAGGGCTATCTGAAAACGACTGTGGCGCTCAAGTTGCCTGTCAATGT
This sequence comes from Ochotona princeps, assembly GCF_030435755.1. NCBI lineage: Eukaryota > Metazoa > Chordata > Mammalia > Lagomorpha > Ochotonidae > Ochotona > Ochotona princeps. The sequence goes on along the minus strand of NW_026699013.1, from coordinate 13,862 downwards.
GGAGTTGGTGGCATGTGAAACCCGCATGTGGAGCATTCGTTTGTGTGGGATGCTCTACCAGGTTCATTCCTAGATAATGCACTCAAAGGGCACTAAGCATAGAGTGTGAAAACTGAGTTTCCTTGAGAGCTGCTTGGAAGCCTGATGGTGTGTGAAGTTAGTGAGCCAAATGGAGTTGTTCTCCCACAAGAACCACTCGGCTGATCCTTCTTCAATATGCCCTTCACCAACATGCAGTGTTGCCTTGATTGAATTAGCTCTCACACCAATATTTGCGTCTAGAGCCTTTGCATTGAGGGCTATCTGAAAACGGCTGTGGCGCTGAAGTTGCCTGAGAATGTGGAGTTGGTGGCATGTGAAACCCGCATGTGGAGCATTCGTTTGTGTGGGATGCTCACCAAGCTTCATTTCAGTCCTAGGCACTCAAAGGGCACTAAGCATAGACTGTGAAAACTGAGTTTCCTTGAGAGCTGCTTCGAAGCCTGATGGTGTGTGAAGTTAGTGAGCCAAATGGAGTTGTTCTCCCACCAGAACCACTCGGCTGATCCTTCTTCAATATGCCCTTCACCAACATGTAGTGTTTCCTTGATTGAATTAACTCTCACACCAATATTTGCGTCTAGAGCCTTTGCATTGAGGGCTATCTGAAAACGGCTGTGGCGCTGAAGTTGCCTGTGAATGTGGAGTTGGTGGCATGTGAAACCCGCATGTGGAGCATTCGTTTGTGTGGGATGCTCACCAAGCTTCCTTTCAGTCCTAGGCACTCAAAGGGCACTAAGCATAGAGTGTGAAAACTGAGTTTCCTTGAGAGCTGCTTGGAAGCCTGATGGTGTGTGAAGTTAGTGAGCCAAATGGAGTTGTTCTCCCACAAGAACCACTCGGCTGATCCTTCTTCAATATGCCCTTCACCAACATGCAGTGTTTCCTTGATTGAATTAGCTCTCACACCAATATTTGCGTCTAGAGCCTTTGCATTGAGGGCTATCTGAAAACGGCTGTGGCGCTGAAGTTGCCTGTGAATGTGCAGTTGGTGGCATGAGAAACCCGCATGTGGAGCATCCGTTTGTGTGGGATGCTCTACCAGGTTCATTCCTAGATAATGCACTCAAAGGGCACTAAGCATAGAGTGTGAAAACTGAGTTTGCTTGAGAGCTGCTTGGAAGCCTGATGGTGTGTGAAGTTAGTGAGCCAAATGAAGTTGTTCTCCCACAAGAACCACTCTGCTGATCCTTCTTCAATATGCCCTTCACCAACATGCAGTGTTTCCTTGGTTGAATTAGCTCTCACACCAATATTTGCGTCTAGAGCCTTTGCATTGAGGGCTATCTGAAAACGGCTGTGGCGCTGAAGTTGCCTGTGAATGTGGAGTTGGTGGCATGTGAAACCCGCATGTGGAGCATTCGTTTGTGTGGGATGCTCTACCAGGTTCATTCCTAGATAATGCACTCAAAGGGCACTAAGCATAGAGTGTGAAAACTGAGTTTCCTTGAGAGCTGCTTGGAAGCCTGATGGTGTGTGAAGTTAGTGAGCCAAATGGAGTTGTTCTCCCACAAGAACCACTCTGCTGATCCTTCTTCAATATGCCCTTCACCAACATGCAGTGTTTCCTTGGTTGAATTAGCTCTCACACCAATATTTGCGTCTAGAGCCTTTGCATTGAGGGCTATCTGAAAACGGCTGTGGCGCTGAAGTTGCCTGTGAATGTGGAGTTGGTGGCATGTGAAACCCGCATGTGGAGCATTCGTTTGTGTGGGATGCTCTACCAGGTTCATTCCTAGATAATGCACTCAAAGGGCACTAAGCATAGAGTGTGAAAACTGAGTTTCCTTGAGAGCTGCTTGGAAGCCTGATGGTGTGTGAAGTTAGTGAGCCAAATGGAGTTGTTCTCCCACAAGAACCACTCGGCTGATCCTTCTTCAATATGCCCTTCACCAACATGCAGTGTTTCCTTGATTGAATTAGCTCTCACACCAATATTTGCGTCTAGAGCCTTTGCATTGAGGGCTATCTGAAAACGGCTGTGGCGCTGAAGTTGGCTGAGAATGTGGAGTTGGTGGCATGTGAAACCCGCATGTGGAGCATTCGCTTGTGTGGGATGCTCTACCAGGTTCATTCCTAGATAATGCACTCAAAGGGCACTAAGCATAGAGTGTGAAAACTGAGTTTCCTTGAGAGCTGCTTGGAAGCTTGATGATGTGTGAAGTTAGTGAGCCAAATGGAGTTGTTCTCCCACAAGAACCACTCGGCTGATCCTTCTTCAATATGCCCTTCACCAACATGCAGTGTTTCCTTGATTGAATTAGCTCTCACACCAATATTTGCGTCTAGAGCCTTTGCATTGAGGGCTATCTGAAAACGGCTGTGGCGCTCAAGTTGCCTGTCAATGTGGAGTTGGTGGCATGTGAAACCCGCATGTGGAGCATTCGTTTGTGTGGGATGCTCTACCAGGTTCATTCCTAGATAATGCACTCAAAGGGCACTAAGCATAGAGTGTGAAAACTGAGTTTCCTTGAGAGCTGCTTGGAAGCCTGATGGTGTGTGAAGTTAGTGAGCCAAATGGAGTTGTTCTCCCACAAGAACCACTCGGCTGATCCTTCTTCAATATGCCCTTCACCAACATGCAGTGTTGCCTTGATTGAATTAGCTCTCACACCAATATTTGCGTCTAGAGCCTTTGCATTGAGGGCTATCTGAAAACGGCTGTGGCGCTGAAGTTGCCTGAGAATGTGGAGTTGGTGGCATGTGAAACCCGCATGTGGAGCATTCGTTTGTGTGGGATGCTCACCAAGCTTCATTTCAGTCCTAGGCACTCAAAGGGCACTAAGCATAGACTGTGAAAACTGAGTTTCCTTGAGAGCTGCTTGGAAGCCTGATGGTGTGTGAAGTTAGTGAGCCAAATGGAGTTGTTCTCCCACCAGAACCACTCGGCTGATCCTTCTTCAATATGCCCTTCACCAACATGCAGTGTTTCCTTGATTGAATTAACTCTCACACCAATATTTGCGTCTAGAGCCTTTGCATTGAGGGCTATCTGAAAACGGCTGTGGCGCTGAAGTTGCCTGTGAATGTGGAGTTGGTGGCATGTGAAACCCGCATGTGGAGCATTCGTTTGTGTGGGATGCTCACCAAGCTTCCTTTCAGTCCTAGGCACTCAAAGGGCACTAAGCATAGAGTGTGAAAACTGAGTTTCCTTGAGAGCTGCTTGGAAGCCTGATGGTGTGTGAAGTTAGTGAGCCAAATGGAGTTGTTCTCCCACAAGAACCACTCGGCTGATCCTTCTTCAATATGCCCTTCACCAACATGCAGTGTTTCCTTGATTGAATTAGCTCTCACACCAATATTTGCGTCTAGAGCCTTTGCATTGAGGGCTATCTGAAAACGGCTGTGGCGCTGAAGTTGCCTGTGAATGTGCAGTTGGTGGCATGAGAAACCCGCATGTGGAGCATCCGTTTGTGTGGGATGCTCTACCAGGTTCATTCCTAGATAATGCACTCATAGGGCACTAAGCATAGAGTGTGAAAACTGAGTTTGCTTGAGAGCTGCTTGGAAGCCTGATGGTGTGTGAAGTTAGTGAGCCAAATGAAGTTGTTCTCCCACAAGAACCACTCTGCTGATCCTTCTTCAATATGCCCTTCACCAACATGCAGTGTTTCCTTGGTTGAATTAGCTCTCACACCAATATTTGCGTCTAGAGCCTTTGCATTGAGGGCTATCTGAAAACGGCTGTGGCGCTGAAGTTGCCTGTGAATGTGGAGTTGGTGGCATGTGAAACCCGCATGTGGAGCATTCGTTTGTGTGGGATGCTCTACCAGGTTCATTCCTAGATAATGCACTCAAAGGGCACTAAGCATAGAGTGTGAAAACTGAGTTTCCTTGAGAGCTGCTTGGAAGCCTGATGGTGTGTGAAGTTAGTGAGCCAAATGGAGTTGTTCTCCCACAAGAACCACTCGGCTGATCCTTCTTCAATATGCCCTTCACCAACATGCAGTGTTTCCTTGATTGAATTAGCTCTCACACCAATATTTGCGTCTAGAGCCTTTGCATTGAGGGCTATCTGAAAACGGCTGTGGCGCTGAAGTTGCCTGAGAATGTGGAGTTGGTGGCATGTGAAACCCGCATGTGGAGCATTCGTTTGTGTGGGATATTCACCAAGCTTCATTTCATTCCTAGGCACTCAAAGGGCACTAAGCATAGAGTGTGAAAACTGAGTTTCCTTGAGAGCTGCTTGGAAGCCTGATGGTGTGTGAAGTTAGTGAGCCAAATGGAGTCGTTCTCCCACAAGAACCACTCGGCTGATCCTTCTTCAATATGCCCTTCACCAACATGCAGTGTTTCCTTGATTGAATTAGCTCTCACACCAATATTTGCGTCTAGAGCCTTTGCATTGAGGGCTATCTGAAAACGGCTGTGGCGCTGAAGTTGCCTGAGAATGTGGAGTTGGTGGCATGTGAAACCCGCATGTGGAGCCTTCGTTTATGTGGGATGCTCTACCAGGTTCATTCCTAGATAATGCACTCAAAGGGCACTAAGCATAGAGTGTGAAAACTGAGTTTCCTTGAGAGCTGCTTGGAAGCCTGATGGTGTGTGAAGTTAGTGAGCCAAATGGAGTTGTTCTCCCACAAGAACCACTTGGCTGATCCTTCTTCAATATGCCCTTCACCAACATGCAGTGTTTCCTTGATTGAATTAACTCTCACACCAATATTTGCGTCTAGAGCCTTTGCATTGAGGGCTATCTGAAAACGGCTGTGGCGCTGAAGTTGTCTGTAATGTGGAGTTGGTGGCATGTGAAACCCGCATGTGGAGCATTCGTTTGTGTGGGATGCTCACCAAGCTTCATTTCAGTCCTAGGCACTCAAAAGGCACTAAGCATAGACTGTGAAAACTGAGTTTCCTTGAGAGCTGCTTGGAAGCCTGATGGTGTGTGAAGTTAGTGAGCCAAATGGAGTTGTTCTCCCACAAGAACCACTCGGCTGATCCTTCTTCAATATGCCCTTCACCAACATGCAGTTTTTCCTTGATTGAATTAGCTCTCACACCAATATTTGCGTCTAGAGCCTTTGCATTGAGGGCTATCTGAAAACGGCTGTGGCGCTGAAGTTGCCTGTGAATGTGGAGTGGGTGGCATGTGAAACCCGCATGTGGAGCATTCGTTTGTGTGGGATGCTCACCAAGCTTCATTTCAGTCCTAGGCACTCAAAGGGCACTAAGCATAGAGTGTGAAAACTGAGTTTCCTTGAGAGCTGCTAGGAAGCCTGATGGTGTGTGAAGTTAGTGAGCCAAATGGAGTTGTTCTCCCACAAGAACCACTCGGCTGATCCTTCTTCAATATGCCCTTCACCAACATGCAGTGTTTCCTTGATTGAATTAGCTCTCACACCAATATTTGCGTCTAGAGCCTTTGCATTGAGGGCTATCTGAAAACGATTGCGGCGCTGAGGTTGCCTGTGAATGTGGAGGTGGTGGCATGTGAAACCCGCATGTGGAGCATTCGTTTGTGTGGGATGCTCTTCCAGGTTCATTCCTAGATAATGCAGTCAAAGGGCACTAAGCATAGAGTGTGAAAACTGAGTTTCCTTGAGAGCTGCTTGGAAGCCTGATGGTGTGTGAAGTTAGTGAGCCAAATGGAGTTGTTCTCCCAGAAGAACCACTCGGCTGATCCTTCTTCAATATGCCCTTCACCAACATGCAGTGTTTCCTTGATTGAATTAGCTCTCACACCAATATTTGCGTCTAGAGCCTTTGCATTGAGGGCTATCTGAAAACGGCTGTGGCGCTGAAGTTGCCTGTGAATGTGGAGTTGGTGGCATGTGAAACCCGCATGTGGAGCATTCGTTTGTGTGGGATGCTCACCAAGATTCATTTCATTCCTAGGCACTCAAAGGGCACTAAGCATAGAGTGTGAAAACTGAGTTTCCTTGAGAGCTGCTTGGAAGCCTGATGGTGTGTGAAGTTAGTGAGCCAAATGGAGTTGTTCTCCCACAAGAACCACTCGGCTGATCCTTCTTCAATATGCCCTTCACCAACATGCAGTGTTTCCTTGATTGAATTAGCTCTCACGCCAATATTTGCGTCTAGAGCCTTTGCATTGAGGGCTATCTGAAAACGGCTGTGGCGCTGAAGTTGGCTCAGAATGTGGAGTTGGTGGCATGTGAAACCCGCATGTGGAGCATTCGTTTGTGTGGGATGCTCACCAAGCTTCATTTCAGTCCTAGGCACTCAAAGGGCACTAAGCATAGAGTGTGAAAACTGAGTTTCCTTGAGAGCTGCTTGGAAGCCTGATGGTATATGAAGTTAGTGATCCAAATGGAGTTGTTCTCCCACAAGAACCACTCGGCTGATCCTTCTTCAATATGCCCTTCACCAACATGCAGTGTTTCCTTGATTGAATTAACTCTCACACCAATATTTGCGTCTAGAGCCTTTGCATTGAGGGCTATCTGAAAACGGCTGTGGCGCTGAAGTTGTCTGTAATGTGGAGTTGGTGGCATGTGAAACCCGCATGTGGAGCATTCGTTTGTGTGGGATGCTCACCAAGCTTCATTTCAGTCCTAGGCACTCAAAGGGCACTAAGCTTAGAGTGTGAAAACTGAGTTTCCTTGAGAGCTGCTTGGAAGCCTGATGGTGTGTGAAGTTAGTGAGCCAAATGGAGTTGTTCTCCCACAAGAACCACTTGGCTGATCCTTCTTCAATATGCCCTTCACCAACATGCAGTTTTTCCTTGATTGAATTAGCTCTCACACCAATATTTGCGTCTAGAGCCATTGCATTGAGGGTTATCTGAAAACGGCTGTGGCGCTGAAGTTGCCTGTGAATGTGGAGTTGGTGGCATGTGAAACCCGCATGTGGAGCATTCGTTTGTGTGGGATGCTCACCAAGCTTCATTTCAGTCCTAGGCACTCAAAGGGCACTAAGCATAGAGTGTGAAAACTGAGTTTCCTTGAGAGCTGCTTGGAAGCCTGATGGTGTGTGAAGTTAGTGAGCCAAATGGAGTTGTTCTCCCACAAGAACCACTCGGCTGATCCTTCTTCAATATGCCCTTCACCAACATGCAGTGTTTCCTTGATTGAATTAGCTCTCACACCAATATTTGTGTCTAGAGCCTTTGCATTGAGGGCTATCTGAAAACGGCTGCGGCACTGAAGTTGCCTGTGAATGTGGAGTTGGTGGCATGTGAAACCCGCATGTGGAGCATTCGTTTGTGTGGGATGTTCTACCAGGTTCATTCCTAGATAATGCAGTCAAAGGGCACTAAGCATAGAGTGTGAAAACTGAGTTTCCTTGAGAGCTGCTTGGAAGCCTGATGGTGTGTGAAGTTAGTGAGCCAAATGGAGTTGTTCTCCCACAAGAACCACTCGGCTGATCCTTCTTCAATATGCCCTTCACCAACATGCAGTGTTTCCTTGATTGAATTAGCTCTCACACCAATATTTGCGTCTAGAGCCTTTGCATTGAGGGCTATCTGAAAACGGCTGTGGCGCTGAAGTTGCCTGTGAATGTGGAGTTGGTGGCATGTGAAACCCGCATGTGGAGCATTCGTTTGTGTGGGATGCTCTACCAGGTTCATTCCTAGATAATGCACTCAAAGGGCACTAAGCATAGAGTGTGAAAACTGAGTTTCCTTGAGAGCTGCGTGGAAGCCTGATGATGTGTGAAGGTAGTGAGCCAAATGGAGTTGTTCTCCCACAAGAACCACTCGGCCGATCCTTCTTCAATATGCCCTTCACCAACATGCAGTGTTTCCTTGATTGAATTAGCTCTCACACCAATATTTGCGTCTAGAGCGTTTGCATTGAGGGCTATCTGAAAACGGCTGTGGCGCTGAAATTGCCTGTCAATGTGGAGTTGGTGGCATGTGAAACCCGCATGTGGAGCATTCGTTTGTGTGGGATGCTCACCAAGCTTCCTTTCAGTCCTAGGCACTCAAAGGGCACTAAGCATAGAGTGTGAAAACTGAGTTTCCTTGAGAGCTGCTAGGAAGCCTGATGGTGTGTGAAGTTAGTGAGCCAAATGGAGTTGTTCTCCCACAAGAACCACTCGGCTGATCCTTCTTGAATATGCCCTTCACCAACATGCAGTGTTTCCTTGATTGAATTAGCTCTCACACCAATATTTGCGTCTAGAGCCTTTGCATTGAGGGCTATCTGAAAACGGCTGTGGCGCTGAAGTTGCCTCAGAATGTGGAGTTGGTGGCATGTGAAACCCGCATGTGGAGCATTCGTTTGTGTGGGATGCTCACCAAGCTTCATTTCATTCCTAGGCACTCAAAGGGCACTAAGCATAGAGTGTGAAAACTGAGTTTCCTTGAGAGCTGCTTGGAAGCCTGATGGTGTGTGAAGTTAGTGAGCCAAATGGAGTTGTTCTCCCACAAGAACCACTCGGCTGATCCTTCTTGAATATGCCCTTCACCAACATGCAGTGTTTCCTTGATTGAATTAGCTCTCACACCAATATTTGCGTCTAGAGCCTTTGCATTGAGCGCTATCTGAAAACGGCTGTGGCGCTGAAGTTGCCTGTGAATGTGGAGTTGGTGGCATGTGAAACCCGCATGTGGAGCATTCGTTTGTGTGGGATGCTCACCAAGCTTCATTTCAGTCCTAGGCACTCAAAGGGCACTAAGCATAGAGTGTGAAAACTGAGTTTCCTTGAGAGCTGCTTGGAAGCCTGATGGTGTGTGAAGTTAGTGAGCCAAATGGAGTTGTTCTCCCACAAGAACCACTCGGCTGATCCTTCTTGAATATGCCCTTCACCAACATGCAGTGTTTCCTTGATTGAATTAGCTCTCACACCAATATTTGCGTCTAGAGCCTTTGCATTGAGGGCTATCTGAAAACGGCTGTGGCGCTGAAGTTGGCTCAGAATGTGGAGTTGGTGGCATGTGAAACCCGCATGTGGAGCATTCGTTTGTGTGGGATGCTCACCAAGCTTCATTTCATTCCTAGGCACTCAAAGGGCACTAAGCATAGAGTGTGAAAACTGAGTTTCCTTGAGAGCTGCTTGGAAGCCTGATGGTGTGTGAAGTTAGTGAGCCAAATGGAGTTGTTCTCCCACAAGAACCACTCGGCTGATCCTTCTTCAATATGCCCTTCACCAACATGCAGTGTTTCCTTGATTGAATTAGCTCTCACATCAATATTTGCGTCTAGATCCATTGCATTGAGGGCTATCTGAAAACGGCTGTGGCGCTGAAGTTGCCTGTGAATGTGGAGTTGGTGGCATGTGAAACCCGCATGTGGAGCATTCGTTTGTGTGGGATGCTCTTCCAGGTTCATTCCTAGATAATGCACTCAAAGGGCACTAAGCATAGAGTGTGAAAACTGAGTTTCCTTGGGAGCTGCTTGGAAGCCTGATGGTGTGTGAAGTTAGTGAGCCAAATGGAGTTGTTCTCCCACAAGAACCACTCGGCTGATCCTTCTTCAATATGCCCTTCACCAACATGCAGTGTTTCCTTGATTGAATTAGCTCTCACACCAATATTTGCGTCTAGAGCCTTTGCATTGAGGGCTATCTGAAAACGGCTGTGGCGCTGAAGTTGCCTGTGAATGTGGAGTTGGTGGCATGTGAAACCCGCATGTGGAGCATTCGTTTGTGTGGGATGCTCACCAAGCTTCATTTCATTCCTAGGCACTCAAAGGGCACTAAGCATAGAGTGTGAAAACTGAGTTTCCTTGAGAGCTGCTTGGAAGCCTGATGGTGTGTGAAGTTAGTGAGCCAAATGGAGTTGTTCTCCCACAAGAACCACTCGGCTGATCCTTCTTCAATATGCCCTTCACCAACATGCAGTGTTTCCTTGATTGAATTAACTCTCACACCAATATTTGCGTCTAGAGCCTTTGCATTGAGGGCTATCTGAAAACGGCTGTGGCGCTGAAGTTGTCTGTAATGTGGAGTTGGTGGCATGTGAAACCCGCATGTGGAGCATTCGTTTGTGTGGGATGCTCACCAAGCTTCATTTCAGTCCTAGGCACTCAAAGGGCACTAAGCTTAGAGTGTGAAAACTGAGTTTCCTTGAGAGCTGCTTGGAAGCCTGATGGTGTGTGAAGTTAGTGAGCCAAATGGAGTTGTTCTCCCACAAGAACCACTTGGCTGATCCTTCTTCAATATGCCCTTCACCAACATGCAGTTTTTCCTTGATTGAATTAGCTCTCACACCAATATTTGCGTCTAGAGCCATTGCATTGAGGGTTATCTGAAAACGGCTGTGGCGCTGAAGTTGCCTGTGAATGTGGAGTTGGTGGCATGTGAAACCCGCATGTGGAGCATTCGTTTGTGTGGGATGCTCACCAAGCTTCATTTCAGTCCTAGGCACTCAAAGGGCACTAAGCATAGAGTGTGAAAACTGAGTTTCCTTGAGAGCTGCTTGGAAGCCTGATGGTGTGTGAAGTTAGTGAGCCAAATGGAGTTGTTCTCCCACAAGAACCACTCGGCTGATCCTTCTTCAATATGCCCTTCACCAACATGCAGTGTTTCCTTGATTGAATTAGCTCTCACACCAATATTTGTGTCTAGAGCCTTTGCATTGAGGGCTATCTGAAAACGGCTGCGGCGCTGAAGTTGCCTGTGAATGTGGAGTTGGTGGCATGTGAAACCCGCATGTGGAGCATTCGTTTGTGTGGGATGTTCTACCAGGTTCATTCCTAGATAATGCAGTCAAAGGGCACTAAGCATAGAGTGTGAAAACTGAGTTTCCTTGAGAGCTGCTTGGAAGCCTGATGGTGTGTGAAGTTAGTGAGCCAAATGGAGTTGTTCTCCCACAAGAACCACTCGGCTGATCCTTCTTCAATATGCCCTTCACCAACATGCAGTGTTTCCTTGATTGAATTAGCTCTCACACCAATATTTGCGTCTAGAGCGTTTGCATTGAGGGCTATCTGAAAACGGCTGTGGCGCTGAAGTTGCCTGTGAATGTGGAGTTGGTGGCATGTGAAACCCGGATGTGGAGCATTCGTTTGTGTGGGATGCTCTACCAGGTTCATTCCTAGATAATGCACTCAAAGGGCACTAAGCATAGAGTGTGAAAACTGAGTTTCCTTGAGAGCTGCGTGGAAGCCTGATGATGTGTGAAGGTAGTGAGCCAAATGGAGTTGTTCTCCCACAAGAACCACTCGGCCGATCCTTCTTCAATATGCCCTTCACCAACATGCAGTGTTTCCTTGATTGAATTAGCTCTCACACCAATATTTGCGTCTAGAGCCTTTGCATTGAGGGCTATCTGAAAACGGCTGTGGCGCTGAAATTGCCTGTCAATGTGGAGTTGGTGGCATGTGAAACCCGCATGTGGAGCATTCGTTTGTGTGGGATGCTCACCAAGCTTCCTTTCAGTCCTAGGCACTCAAAGGGCACTAAGCATAGAGTGTGAAAACTGAGTTTCCTTGAGAGCTGCTAGGAAGCCTGATGGTGTGTGAAGTTAGTGAGCCAAATGGAGTTGTTCTCCCACAAGAACCACTCGGCTGATCCTTCTTGAATATGCCCTTCACCAACATGCAGTGTTTCCTTGATTGAATTAGCTCTCACACCAATATTTGCGTCTAGAGCCTTTGCATTGAGGGCTATCTGAAAACGGCTGTGGCGCTGAAGTTGCCTCAGAATGTGGAGTTGGTGGCATGTGAAACCCGCATGTGGAGCATTCGTTTGTGTGGGATGCTCACCAAGATTCATTTCATTCCTAGGCACTCAAAGGGCACTAAGCATAGAGTGTGAAAACTGAGTTTCCTTGAGAGCTGCTTGGAAGCCTGATGGTGTGTGAAGTTAGTGATCCAAATGGAGTTGTTCTCCACAAGAACCACTCGGCTGATCCTTCTTCAATATGCCCTTCACCAACATGCAGTGTTTCCTTGATTGAATTAGCTCTCACACCAATATTTGCGTCTAGAGCCTTTGCATTGAGCGCTATCTGAAAACGGCTGTGGCGCTGAAGTTGCCTGTGAATGTGGAGTTGGTGGCATGTGAAACCCGCATGTGGAGCATTCGTTTGTGTGGGATGCTCTACAGGTTCATTCCTAGATAATGCACTCAAAGGGCACTAAGCATAGAGTGTGAAAACTGAGTTTCCTTGAGAGCTGCTTGGAAGCCTGATGGTGTGTGAAGTTAGTGAGCCAAATGGAGTTGTTCTCCCACAAGAACCACTCGGCTGATCCTTCTTGAATATGCCCTTCACCAACATGCAGTGTTTCCTTGATTGAATTAGCTCTCACGCCAATATTTGCGTCTAGAGCCTTTGCATTGAGGGCTATCTGAAAACGGCTGTGGCGCTGAAGTTGGCTCAGAATGTGGATTTGGTGGCATGTGAAACCCGCATGTGGAGCATTCGTTTGTGTGGGATGCTCACCAAGCTTCATTTCAGTCCTAGGCACTCAAAGGGCACTAAGCATAGAGTGTGAAAACTGAGTTTCCTTGAGAGCTGCTTGGAAGCCTGATGGTGTGTGAAGTTAGTGAGCCAAATGGAGTTGTTCTCCCACAAGAACCACTCGGCTGATCCTTCTTGAATATGCCCTTCACCAACATGCAGTGTTTCCTTGATTGAATTAGCTCTCACACCAATATTTGCGTCTAGAGCCTTTGCATGGAGGGCTATCTGAAAACGGCTGTGGCGCTGAAGTTGGCTCAGAATGTGGAGTTGGTGGCATGTGAAACCCGCATGTGGAGCATTCGTTTGTGTGGGATGCTCACCAAGCTTCATTTCATTCCTAGGCACTCAAAGGGCACTAAGCATAGAGTGTGAAAACTGAGTTTCCTTGAGAGCTGCTTGGAAGCCTGATGGTGTGTGAAGTTAGTGAGCCAAATGGAGTTGTTCTCCCACAAGAACCACTCGGCTGATCCTTCTTCAATATGCCCTTCACCAACATGCAGTGTTTCCTTGATTGAATTAGCTCTCACATCAATATTTGCGTCTAGATCCATTGCATTGAGGGCTATCTGAAAACGGCTGTGGCGCTGAAGTTGCCTGTGAATGTGGAGTTGGTGGCATGTGAAACCCGCATGTGGAGCATTCGTTTGTGTGGGATGCTCTTCCAGGTTCATTCCTAAATAATGCACTCAAAGGGCACTAAGCATAGAGTGTGAAAACTGAGTTTCCTTGGGAGCTGCTTGGAAGCCTGATGGTGTGTGAAGTTAGTGAGCCAAATGGAGTTGTTCTCCCAGAAGAACCACTCGGCTGATCCTTCTTCAATATGCCCTTCACCAACATGCAGTGTTTCCTTGATTGAATTAGCTCTCACACCAATATTTGCGTCTAGAGCCTTTGCATTGAGGGCTATCTGAAAACGGCTGTGGCGCTGAAGTTGCCTGTGAATGTGGAGTTGGTGGCATGTGAAACCCGCATGTGGAGCATTCGTTTGTGTGGGATGCTCACCAAGCTTCATTTCATTCCTAGGCACTCAAAGGGCACTAAGCATAGAGTGTGAAAACTGAGTTTCCTTGAGAGCTGCTTGGAAGCCTGATGGTGTGTGAAGTTAGTGAGCCAAATGGAGTTGTTCTCCCACAAGAACCACTCGGCTGATCCTTCTTCAATATGCCCTTCACCAACATGCAGTGTTTCCTTGATTGAATTAACTCTCACACCAATATTTGCGTCTAGAGCCTTTGCATTGAGGGCTATCTGAAAACGGCTGTGGCGCTGAAGTTGTCTGTAATGTGGAGTTGGTGGCATGTGAAACCCGCATGTGGAGCATTCGTTTGTGTGGGATGCTCACCAAGCTTCATTTCAGTCCTAGGCACTCAAAGGGCACTAAGCTTAGAGTGTGAAAACTGAGTTTCCTTGAGAGCTGCTTGGAAGCCTGATGGTGTGTGAAGTTAGTGAGCCAAATGGAGTTGTTCTCCCACAAGAACCACTTGGCTGATCCTTCTTCAATATGCCCTTCACA
>NW_026699012.1:0-95774 GCF_030435755.1 Ochotona princeps | reverse complement strand
CATTCACAGGCAACTTCAGCGCCACAGCCGTTTTCAGATAGCCCTCAATGCAAAGGCTCTAGACGCAAATATTGGTGTGAGAGCTAATTCAATCAAGGAAACACTGCATGTTGGTGAAGGGCATATTGAAGAAGGATCAGCCGAGTGGTTCTTGTGGGAGAACAACTCCATTTGGCTCACTAACTTCACACACCATCAGGCTTCCAAGCAGCTCTCAAGGAAACTCAGTTTTCACACTCTATGCTTAGTGCCCTTTGTATGGCTAGGACTGAAATGAACCTGGTAGAGCATCCCACACAAACGAATGCTCCACATGCGGGTTTCACATGCCACCACCTCCACATTCACAGGCAACTTCAGCGCCACAGCTGTTTTCAGATAGCCCTCAATGCAAAGGCTCTAGACGCAAATATTGGTGTGAGAGCTAATTCAATCAAGGAAACACTGCATGTTGGTGAAGGGCATATTGAAGAAGGATCAGCCGAGTGGTTCTTGTGGGAGAACAACTCCATTTGGCTCACTAACTTCACACACCATCAGGCTTCCAAGCAGCTCTCAAGGAAACTCAGTTTTCACACTCTGTGCTTAGTGCCCTTTGAGTGCATTATCTAGGAATGAACCTGGTAGAGCATCCCACACAAACGAATGCTCCACATGCGGGTTTCACATGCCACCACCTCCACATTCACAGGCAACTTCAGCGCCACAGCCGTTTTCAGATAGCCCTCAATGCAAAGGCTCTAGACGCAAATATTGGTGTGAGAGCTAATTCAATCAAGGAAACACTGCATGTTGGTGAAGGGCATATTGAAGAAGGATCAGCCGAGTGGTTCTTGTGGGAGAACAACTCCATTTGGCTCACTAACTTCACACACCATCAGGCTTCCAAGCAGCTCTCAAGGAAACTCAGTTTTCACACTCTATGCTTAGTGCCCTTTGAGTGCATTATCTAGGAATGAACCTGGTAGAGCATCCCACACAAACGAATGCTCCACATGCGGGTTTCACATGCCACCAACTCCACATTCACAGGCAACTTCAGCGCCACAGCCGTTTTCAGATAGCCCTCAATGCAAAGGCTCTAGACGCAAATATTGGTGTGAGAGCTAATTCAATCAAGGAAACACTGCATGTTGGTGAAGGGCATATTGAAGAAGGATCAGCCGAGTGGTTCTTGTGGGAGAACAACTCCATTTGGCTCACTAACTTCACACACCATCAGGCTTCCAAGCAGCTCTCAAGGAAACTCAGTTTTCACACTCTATGCTTAGTGCCCTTTGTATGGCTAGGACTGAAATGAACCTGGTAGAGCATCCCACACAAACGAATGCTCCACATGGGGGTTTCACATGCCACCAACTCCACATTCACAGGCAACTTCAGCGCCACAGCCGTTTTCAGATAGCCCTCAATGCAAAGGCTCTAGACGCACATATTGGTGTGAGAGCTAATTCAATCAAGGAAACACTGCATGTTGGTGAAGGGCATATTGAAGAAGAATCAGCCGAGTGGTTCTTGTGGGAGAACAACTCCATTTGGCTCACTAACTTCACACACCATCAGGCTTCCAAGCAGCTCTCAAGGAAACTCAGTTTTCACACTCTGTGCTTAGTGCCCTTTGAGTGCATTATCTAGGAATGAACCTGGTAGAGCATCCCACACAAACGAATGCTCCACATGCGGGTTTCACATGCCACCAACTCCACATTCACAGGCAACTTCAGCGCCACAGCCGTTTTCAGATAGCCCTCAATGCAAAGGCTCTAGACGCAAATATTGGTGTGAGAGCTAATTCAATCAAGGAAACACTGCATGTTGGTGAAGGGCATATTGAAGAAGGATCAGCCGAGTGGTTCTTGTGGGAGAACAACTCCATTTGGCTCACTAACTTCACACACCATCAGGCTTCCAAGCAGCTCTCAAGGAAACTCAGTTTTCACACTCTGTGCTTAGTGCCCTTTGAGTGCATTATCTAGGAATGAACCTGGTAGAGCATCCCACACAAACGAATGCTCCACATGCGGGTTTCACATGCCACCAACTCCACATTCACAGGCAACTTCAGCGCCACAGCCGTTTTCAGATAGCCCTCAATGCAAAGGCTCTAGACGCAAATATTGGTGTGAGAGCTAATTCAATCAAGGAAACACTGCATGTTGGTGAAGGGCATATTGAAGAAGGATCAGCCGAGTGGTTCTTGTGGGAGAACAACTCCATTTGGCTCACTAACTTCACACACCATCAGGCTTCCAAGCAGCTCTCAAGGAAACTCAGTTTTCACACTCTGTGCTTAGTGCCCTTTGAGTGCATTATCTAGGAATGAACCTGGTAGAGCATCCCACACAAACGAATGCTCCACATGCGGGTTCACATGACACCAACTCCACATTCACAGGCAACTTCAGCGCCACAGCCGTTTTCAGATAGCCCTCAATGCAAAGGCTCTAGACGCAAATATTGGTGTGAGAGCTAATTCAATCAAGGAAACACTGCATGTTGGTGAAGGGCATATTGAAGAAGGATCAGCCGAGTGGTTCTTGTGGGAGAACAACTCCATTTGGCTCACTAACTTCACACACCATCAGGCTTCCAAGCAGCTCTCAAGGAAACTCAGTTTTCACACTCTATGCTTAGTGCCCTTTGTATGGCTAGGACTGAAATGAACCTGGTAGAGCATCCCACACAAACGAATGCTCCACATGCGGGTTTCACATGCCACCAACTCCACATTCACAGGCAACTTCAGCGCCACAGCCGTTTTCAGATAGCCCTCAATGCAAAGGCTCTAGACGCAAATATTGGTGTGAGAGCTAATTCAATCAAGGAAACACTGCATGTTGGTGAAGGGCATATTGAAGAAGGATCAGCCGAGTGGTTCTTGTGGGAGAACAACTCCATTTGGCTCACTAACTTCACACACCATCAGGCTTCCAAGCAGCTCTCAAGGAAACTCAGTTTTCACACTCTGTGCTTAGTGCCCTTTGAGTGCATTATCTAGGAATGAACCTGGTAGAGCATCCAACACAAACGAATGCTCCACATGCGGGTTTCACATGCCACCAACTCCACATTCACAGGCAACTTCAGCGCCACAGCCGTTTTCAGATAGCCCTCAATGCAAAGGCTCTAGACGCAAATATTGGTGTGAGAGCTAATTCAATCAAGGAAACACTGCATGTTGGTGAAGGGCATATTGAAGAAGGATCAGCCGAGTGGTTCTTGTGGGAGAACAACTCCATTTGGCTCACTAACTTCACACACCATCAGGCTTCCAAGCAGCTCTCAAGGAAACTCAGTTTTCACACTCTATGCTTAGTGCCCTTTGAGTGCATTATCTAGGAATGAACCTGGTAGAGCATCCCACACAAACGAATGCTCCACATGCGGGTTTCACATGCCACCAACTCCACATTCACAGGCAACTTCAGCGCCACAGCCGTTTTCAGATAGCCCTCAATGCAAAGGCTCTAGACGCAAATATTGGTGTGAGAGCTAATTCAATCAAGGAAACACTGCATGTTGGTGAATGGCATATTGAAGAAGGATCAGCCGAGTGGTTCTTGTGGGAGAACAACTCCATTTGGCTCACTAACTTCACACACCATCAGGCTTCCAAGCAGCTCTCAAGGAAACTCAGTTTTCACACTCTATGCTTAGTGCCCTTTGTATGGCTAGGACTGAAATGAACCTGGTAGAGCATCCCACACAAACGAATGCTCCACATGCGGGTTTCACATGCCACCAACTCCACATTCACAGGCAACTTCAGCGCCACAGCCGTTTTCAGATAGCCCTCAATGCAAAGGCTCTAGACGCAAATATTGGTGTGAGAGCTAATTCAATCAAGGAAACACTGCATGTTGGTGAAGGGCATATTGAAGAAGGATCAGCCGAGTGGTTCTTGTGGGAGAACAACTCCATTTGGCTCACTAACTTCACACACCATCAGGCTTCCAAGCAGCTCTCAAGGAAACTCAGTTTTCACACTCTATGCTTAGTGCCCTTTGAGTGCATTATCTAGGAATGAACCTGGTAGAGCATCCCACACAAACGAATGCTCCACATGCGGGTTTCACATGCCACCAACTCCACATTCACAGGCAACTTCAGCGCCACAGCCGTTTTCAGATAGCCCTCAATGCAAAGGCTCTAGACGCAAATATTGGTGTGAGAGCTAATTCAATCAAGGAAACACTGCATGTTGGTGAAGGGCATATTGAAGAAGGATCAGCCGAGTGGTTCTTGTGGGAGAACAACTCCATTTGGCTCACTAACTTCACACACCATCAGGCTTCCAAGCAGCTCTCAAGGAAACTCAGTTTTCACACTCTATGCTTAGTGCCCTTTGAGTGCATTATCTAGGAATGAACCTGGTAGAGCATCCCACACAAACGAATGCTCCACATGCGGGTTTCACATGCCACCAACTCCACATTCACAGGCAACTTCAGCGCCACAGCCGTTTTCAGATAGCCCTCAATGCAAAGGCTCTAGACGCAAATATTGGTGTGAGAGCTAATTCAATCAAGGAAACACTGCATGTTGGTGAAGGGCATATTGAAGAAGGATCAGCCGAGTGGTTCTTGTGGGAGAACAACTCCATTTGGCTCACTAACTTCACACACCATCAGGCTTCCAAGCAGCTCTCAAGGAAACTCAGTTTTCACACTCTGTGCTTAGTGCCCTTTGAGTGCATTATCTAGGAATGAACCTGGTAGAGCATCCCACACAAACGAATGCTCCACATGCGGGTTTCACATGCCACCAACTCCACATTCACAGGCAACTTCAGCGCCACAGCCGTTTTCAGATAGCCCTCAATGCAAAGGCTCTAGACGCAAATATTGGTGTGAGAGCTAATTCAATCAAGGAAACACTGCATGTTGGTGAAGGGCATATTGAAGAAGGATCAGCCGAGTGGTTCTTGTGGGAGAACAACTCCATTTGGCTCACTAACTTCACACACCATCAGGCTTCCAAGCAGCTCTCAAGGAAACTCAGTTTTCACACTCTATGCTTAGTGCCCTTTGAGTGCATTATCTAGGAATGAACCTGGTAGAGCATCCCACACAAACGAATGCTCCACATGCGGGTTTCACATGCCACCAACTCCACATTCACAGGCAACTTCAGCGCCACAGCCGTTTTCAGATAGCCCTCAATGCAAAGGCTCTAGACGCAAATATTGGTGTGAGAGCTAATTCAATCAAGGAAACACTGCATGTTGGTGAAGGGCATATTGAAGAAGGATCAGCCGAGTGGTTCTTGTGGGAGAACAACTCCATTTGGCTCACTAACTTCACACACCATCAGGCTTCCAAGCAGCTCTCAAGGAAACTCAGTTTTCACACTCTATGCTTAGTGCCCTTTGAGTGCATTATCTAGGAATGAACCTGGTAGAGCATGCCACACAAACGAATGCTCCACATGCGGGTTTCACATGCCACCAACTCCACATTCACAGGCAACTTCACCGCCACAGCCGTTTTCAGATAGCCCTCAATGCAAAGGCTCTAGACGCAAATATTGGTGTGAGAGCTAATTCAATCAAGGAAACACTGCATGTTGGTGAAGGGCATATTGAAGAAGGATCAGCCGAGTGGTTCTTGTGGGAGAACAACTCCATTTGGCTCACTAACTTCACACACCATCAGGTTTCCAAGCAGCTCTCAAGGAAACTCAGTTTTCACACTCTATGCTTAGTGCCCTTTGTATGGCTAGGACTGAAATGAACCTGGTAGAGCATGCCACACAAACGAATGCTCCACATGCGGGTTTCACATGCCACCAACTCCACATTCACAGGCAACTTCAGCGCCACAGCCGTTTTCAGATAGCCCTCAATGCAAAGGCTCTAGACGCAAATATTGGTGTGAGAGCTAATTTAATCAAGGAAACACTGCATGTTGGTGAAGGGCATATTGAAGAAGGATCAGCCGAGTGGTTCTTGTGGGAGAACAACTCCATTTGGCTCACTAACTTCACATACCATCAGGCTTCCAAGCAGCTCTCAAGGAAACTCAGTTTTCACACTCTATGCTTAGTGCCCTTTGAGTGCATTATCTAGGAATGAACCTGGTAGAGCATCCCACACAAACGAATGCTCCACATGCGGGTTTCACATGCCACCAACTCCACATTCACAGGCAACTTCAGCGCCACAGCCGTTTTCAGATAGCCCTCAATGCAAAGGCTCTAGACGCAAATATTGGTGTGAGAGCTAATTCAATCAAGGAAACACTGCAAGTTGGTGAAGGGCATATTGAAGAAGGATCAGCCGAGTGGTTCTTGTGGGAGAACAACTCCATTTGGCTCACTAACTTCACACACCATCAGGCTTCCAAGCAGCTCTCAAGGAAACTCAGTTTTCACACTCTATGCTTAGTGCCCTTTGAGTGCATTATCTAGGAATGAACCTGGTAGAGCATCCCACACAAATGAATGCTTCACATGCGGGTTTCACATGCCACCAACTCCACATTCACAGGCAACTTCAGCGCCACAGCCGTTTTCAGATAGCCCTCAATGCAAAGGCTCTAGACGCAAATATTGGTGTGAGAGCTAATTTAATCAAGGAAACACTGCATGTTGGTGAAGGGCATATTGAAGAAGGATCAGCCGAGTGGTTCTTGTGGAAGAACAACTCCATTTGGCTCACTAACTTCACATACCATCAGGCTTCCAAGCAGCTCTCAAGGAAACTCAGTTTTCACACTCTATGCTTAGTGCCCTTTGAGTGCATTATCTAGGAATGAACCTGGTAGAGCATCCCACACAAACGAATGCTCCACATGCGGGTTTCACATGCCACCAACTCCACATTCACAGGCAACTTCAGCGCCACAGCCGTTTTCAGATAGCCCTCAATGCAAAGGCTCTAGACTCAAATATTGGTGTGAGAGCTAATTCAATCAAGGAAACACTGCAAGTTGGTGAAGGGCATATTGAAGAAGGATCAGCCGAGTGGTTCTTGTGGGAGAACAACTCCATTTGGCTCACTAACTTCACACACCATCAGGCTTCCAAGCAGCTCTCAAGGAAACTCAGTTTTCACACTCTATGCTTAGTGCCCTTTGAGTGCATTATCTAGGAATGAACCTGGTAGAGCATCCCACACAAACGAATGCTCCACATGCGGGTTTCACATGCCACCAACTCCACATTCACAGGCAACTTCAGCGCCACAGCCGTTTTCAGATAGCCCTCAATGCAAAGGCTCTAGACGCAAATATTGGTGTGAGAGCTAATTCAATCAAGGAAACACTGCATGTTGGTGAAGGGCATATTGAAGAAGGATCAGCCGAGTGGTTCTTGTGGGAGAACAACTCCATTTGGCTCACTAACTTCACACACCATCAGGCTTCCAAGCAGCTCTCAAGGAAACTCAGTTTTCACACTCTATGCTTAGTGCCCTTTGAGTGCATTATCTAGGAATGAACCTGGTAGAGCATCCCACACAAACGAATGCTCCACATGGGGGTTTCACATGCCACCAACTCCACATTCACAGGCAACTTCAGCGCCACAGCCGTTTTCAGATAGCCCTCAATGCAAAGGCTCTAGACGCAAATATTGGTGTGAGAGCTAATTCAATCAAGGAAACACTGCATGTTGGTGAAGGGCATATTGAAGAAGGATCAGCCGAGTGGTTCTTGTGGGAGAACAACTCCATTTGGCTCACTAACTTCACACACCATCAGGCTTCCAAGCAGCTCTCAAGGAAACTCAGTTTTCACACTCTATGCTTAGTGCCCTTTGAGTGCATTATCTAGGAATGAACCTGGTAGAGCATCCCACACAAACGAATGCTCCACATGCGGGTTTCACATGCCACCAACTCCACATTCACAGGCAACTTCAGCGCCACAGCCGTTTTCAGATAGCCCTCAATGCAAAGGCTCTAGACGCAAATATTGGTGTGAAAGCTAATTCAATCAAGGAAACACTGCATGTTGGTGAAGGGCATATTGAAGAAGGATCAGCCGAGTGGTTCTTGTGGGAGAACAACTCCATTTGGCTCACTAACTTCACACACCATCAGGCTTCCAAGCAGCTCTCAAGGAAACTCAGTTTTCACACTCTATGCTTAGTGCCCTTTGTATGGCTAGGACTGAAATGAACCTGGTAGAGCATCCCACACAAACGAATGCTCCACATGCGGGTTTCACATGCCACCAACTCCACATTCACAGGCAACTTCAGCGCCACAGCCGTTTTCAGATAGCCCTCAATGCAAAGGCTCTAGACGCAAATATTGGTGTGAGAGCTAATTTAATCAAGGAAACACTGCATGTTGGTGAAGGGCATATTGAAGAAGGATCAGCCGAGTGGTTCTTGTGGGAGAACAACTCCATTTGGCTCACTAACTTCACACACCATCAGGCTTCCAAGCAGCTCTCAAGGAAACTCAGTTTTCACACTCTATGCTTAGTGCCCTTTGTATGGCTAGGACTGAAATGAACCTGGTAGAGCATGCCACACAAACGAATGCTCCACATGCGGGTTTCACATGCCACCAACTCCACATTCACAGGCAACTTCAGCGCCACAGCCGTTTTCAGATAGCCCTCAATGCAAAGGCTCTAGACGCAAATATTGGTGTGAGAGCTAATTTAATCAAGGAAACACTGCATGTTGGTGAAGGGCATATTGAAGAAGGATCAGCCGAGTGGTTCTTGTGGGAGAACAACTCCATTTGGCTCACTAACTTCACATACCATCAGGCTTCCAAGCAGCTCTCAAGGAAACTCAGTTTTCACACTCTATGCTTAGTGCCCTTTGAGTGCATTATCTAGGAATGAACCTGGTAGAGCATCCCACACAAACGAATGCTCCACATGCGGGTTTCACATGCCACCAACTCCACATTCACAGGCAACTTCAGCGCCACAGCCGTTTTCAGATAGCCCTCAATGCAAAGGCTCTAGACGCAAATATTGGTGTGAGAGCTAATTCAATCAAGGAAACACTGCAAGTTGGTGAAGGGCATATTGAAGAAGGATCAGCCGAGTGGTTCTTGTGGGAGAACAACTCCATTTGGCTCACTACACACACCATCAGGCTTCCAAGCAGCTCTCAAGGAAACTCAGTTTTCACACTCTATGCTTAGTGCCCTTTGAGTGCATTATCTAGGAATGAACCTGGTAGAGCATCCCACACAAACGAATGCTCCACATGCGGGTTTCACATGCCACCAACTCCACATTCACAGGCAACTTCAGCGCCACAGCCGTTTTCAGATAGCCCTCAATGCAAAGGCTCTAGACGCAAATATTGGTGTGAGAGCTAATTCAATCAAGGAAACACTGCATGTTGGTGAAGGGCATATTGAAGAAGGATCAGCCGAGTGGTTCTTGTGGGAGAACAACTCCATTTGGCTCACTAACTTCACACACCATCAGGCTTCCAAGCAGCTCTCAAGGAAACTCAGTTTTCACACTCTATGCTTAGTGCCCTTTGTATGGCTAGGACTGAAATGAACCTGGTAGAGCATCCCACACAAACAAATGCTCCACATGCGGGTTTCACATGCCACCAACTCCACATTCACAGGCAACTTCAGCGCCACAGCCGTTTTCAGATAGCCCTCAATGCAAAGGCTCTAGACGCAAATATTGGTGTGAGAGCTAATTCAATCAAGGAAACACTGCATGTTGGTGAAGGGCATATTGAAGAAGGATCAGCCGAGTGGTTCTTGTGGGAGAACAACTCCATTTGGCTCACTAACTTCACACACCATCAGGCTTCCAAGCAGCTCTCAAGGAAACTCAGTTTTCACACTCTATGCTTAGTGCCCTTTGAGTGCCTAGGACTGAAATGAAGCTTGGAGAGCATCCCACACAAACGAATGCTCCACATGCGGGTTTCACATGCCACCAACTCCACATTCACAGGCAACTTCAGCGCCACAGCCGTTTTCAGATAGCCCTCAATGCAAAGGCTCTAGACGCAAATATTGGTGTGAGAGCTAATTCAATCAAGGAAACACTGCATGTTGGTGAAGGGCATATTGAAGAAGGATCAGCCGAGTGGTTCTTGTGGGAGAACAACTCCATTTGGCTCACTAACTTCACACACCATCAGGCTTCCAAGCAGCTCTCAAGGAAACTCAGTTTTCACACTCTATGCTTAGTGCCCTTTGAGTGCATTATCTAGGAATGAACCTGGTAGAGCATCCCACACAAACGAATGCTCCACATGCGGGTTTCACATGCCACCAACTCCACATTCACAGGCAACCTCAGCGCCACAGCCGTTTTCAGATAGCCCTCAATGCAAAGGCTCTAGACGCAAATATTGGTGTGAGAGCTAATTCAATCAAGGAAACACTGCATGTTGGTGAAGGGCATATTGAAGAAGGATCAGCCGAGTGGTTCTTGTGGGAGAACAACTCCATTTGGCTCACTAACTTCACACACCATCAGGCTTCCAAGCAGCTCTCAAGGAAACTCAGTTTTCACACTCTATGCTTAGTGCCCTTTGTATGGCTAGGACTGAAATGAACCTGGTAGAGCATCCCACACAAACAAATGCTCCACATGCGGGTTTCACATGCCACCAACTCCACATTCACAGGCAACTTCAGCGCCACAGCCGTTTTCAGATAGCCCTCAATGCAAAGGCTCTAGACGCAAATATTGGTGTGAGAGCTAATTCAATCAAGGAAACACTGCATGTTGGTGAAGGGCATATTGAAGAAGGATCAGCCGAGTGGTTCTTGTGGGAGAACAACTCCATTTGGCTCACTAACTTCACACACCATCAGGCTTCCAAGCAGCTCTCAAGGAAACTCAGTTTTCACACTCTATGCTTAGTGCCCTTTGAGTGCATTATCTAGGAATGAACCTGGTAGAGCATCCCACACAAACGAATGCTCCACATGCGGGTTTCACATGCCACCAACTCCACATTCACAGGCAACTTCAGCGCCACAGCCGTTTTCAGATAGCCCTCAATGCAAAGGCTCTAGACGCAAATATTGGTGTGAGAGCTAAGTCAATCAAGGAAACACTGCATGTTGGTGAAGGGCATATTGAAGAAGGATCAGCCGAGTGGTTCTTGTGGGAGAACAACTCCATTTGGCTCACTAACTTCACACACCATCAGGCTTCCAAGCAGCTCTCAAGGAAACTCAGTTTTCACACTCTATGTTTAGTGCCCTTTGAATGCATTATCTAGGAATGAACCTGGTAGAGCATCCCACACAAACGAATGTTCCACATGCAAGTTTCACATGCCATGAACTCCACATTCACAGGCAACTTCAGCGCCACAGCCGTTTTCAGATAGCCCTCAATGCAAAGGCTCTAGACGCAAATATTGGTGTGAGAGCTAATTCAATCAAGGAAACACTGCATGTTGGTGAAGGGCATATTGAAGAAGGATCAGCCGAGTGGTTCTTGTGGGAGAACAACTCCATTTGGCTCACTAACTTCACACACCATCAGGCTTCCAAGCAGCTCTCAAGGAAACTCAGTTTTCACACTCTATGCTTAGTGCTCTATGTGTGCCTAGGACTGAAATGAAGCTTGGTCAGCATCCCACACAAACGAATGCTCCACATGCGGGTTTCACATGCCACCAACTCCACATTCTCAGGCAACTTCAGCGCCACAGCCATTTTCAGATAGCCCTCAATGCAAAGGCTCTAGACGCAAATATTGGTGTGAGAGCTAATTCAATCAAGGAAACACTGCATGTTGGTGAAGGGCATATTGAAGAAGGATCAGCCGAGTGGTTCTTGTGGGAGAACAACTCCATTTGGCTCACTAACTTCACACACCATCAGGCTTCCAAGCAGCTCTCAAGGAAACTCAGGTTTCACACTCTATGCTTAGTGCCCTTTGAGTGCCTAGGACTGAAATGATGCTTGGAGAGCATCCCACACAAACGAATGCTCCACATGCGGGTTTCACATGCCACCAACTCCACATTCACAGGCAACTTCAGCGCCACAGCCGTTTTCAGATAGCCCTCAATGCAAAGGCTCTAGACGCAAATATTGGTGTGAGAGCTAATTCAATCAAGGAAACACTGCATGTTGGTGAAGGGCTTTTTGAAGAAGGATCGGTCGAGTGGTTCTTGTGGGAGAACAACTCCATTTGGCTCACTAACTTCACACACCATCAGGCTTCCAAGCAGCTCTCAAGGAAACTCAGTTTTCACACTCTATGCTCAGTGCCCTTTGAGTGCATTATCTAGGAATGAACCTGGTAGAGTATCCCACACAAACGAATGTTCCACATGCGAGTTTCACATGCCACGAACTCCACATTCACAGGCAACTTCAGCGCCACAGCCGTTTTCAGATAGCCCTCAATGCAAAGGCTCTAGACGCAAATATTGGTGTGAGAGCTAATTCAATCAAGGAAACACTGCATGTTGGTGAAGGGCATATTGAAGAAGGATCAGCCGAGTGGTTCTTGTGGGAGAACAACTCCATTTGGCTCACTAACTTCACACACCATCAGGCTTCCAAGCAGCTCTCAAGGAAACTCAGTTTTCACACTCTATGCTTAGTGCCCTTTGTATGGCTAGGACTGAAATGAACCTGGTAGAGCATCCCACACAAACGAATGCTCCACATGCGGGTTTCACATGCCACCAACTCCACATTCACAGGCAACTTCAGCGCCACAGCCGTTTTCAGATAGCCCTCAATGCAAAGGCTCTAGACGCAAATATTGGTGTGAGAGCTAATTCAATCAAGGAAACACTGCATGTTGGTGAAGGGCATATTGAAGAAGGATCAGCCGAGTGGTTCTTGTGGGAGAACAACTCCATTTGGCTCACTACACACACCATCAGGCTTCCAAGCAGCTCTCAAGGAAACTCAGTTTTCACACTCTATGCTTAGTGCCCTTTGAGTGCATTATCTAGGAATGAACCTGGTAGAGCATCCCACACAAACGAATGTTCCACATGCAAGTTTCACATGCCATGAACTCCACATTCACAGGCAACTTCAGCGCCACAGCCGTTTTCAGATAGCCCTCAATGCAAAGGCTCTAGACGCAAATATTGGTGTGAGAGCTAATTCAATCAAGGAAACACTGCATGTTGGTGAAGGGCATATCGAAGAAGGATCAGCCGAGTGGTTCTTGTGGGAGAACAACTCCATTTGGCTCACTAACTTCACACACCATCAGGCTTCCAAGCAGCTCTCAAGGAAACTCAGTTTTCACACTCTATGCTTAGTGCTCTATGTGTGCCTAGGACTGAAATGAAGCTTGGTCAGCATCCCACACAAACGAATGCTCCACATGCGGGTTTCACATGCCACCAACTCCACATTCACAGGCAACTTCAGCGCCACAGCCGTTTTCAGATAGCCCTCAATGCAAAGGCTCTAGACGCAAATATTGGTGTGAGAGCTAATTCAATCAAGGAAACACTGCATGTTGGTGAAGGGCATATTGAAGAAGGATCAGCCGAGTGGTTCTTGTGGGAGAACAACTCCATTTGGCTCACTAACTTCACACACCATCAGGCTTCCAAGCAGCTCTCAAGGAAACTCAGTTTTCACACTCTATGCTTAGTGCCCTTTGTATGGCTAGGACTGAAATGAACCTGGTAGAGCATCCCACAC
Organism: Ochotona princeps; assembly: GCF_030435755.1. Lineage (NCBI taxonomy): Eukaryota > Metazoa > Chordata > Mammalia > Lagomorpha > Ochotonidae > Ochotona > Ochotona princeps. Next base: position 82,186 of record NW_026699012.1, on the reverse strand, counting down.
AAACGAATGCTCCACATGCGGGTTTCACATGCCACCAACTCCACATTCTCAGGCAACTTCAGCGCCACAGCCATTTTCAGATAGCCCTCAATGCAAAGGCTCTAGACGCAAATATTGGTGTGAGAGCTAATTCAATCAAGGAAACACTGCATGTTGGTGAAGGGCATATTGAAGAAGGATCAGCCGAGTGGTTCTTGTGGGAGAACAACTCCATTTGGCTCACTAACTTCACACACCATCAGGCTTCCAAGCAGCTCTCAAGGAAACTCAGTTTTCACACTCTATGCTTAGTGCCCTTTGAGTGCCTAGGACTGAAATGATGCTTGGAGAGCATCCCACACAAACGAATGCTCCACATGCGGGTTTCACATGCCACCAACTCCACATTCACAGGCAACTTCAGCGCCACAGCCGTTTTCAGATAGCCCTCAATGCAAAGGCTCTAGACGCAAATATTGGTGTGAGAGCTAATTCAATCAAGGAAACACTGCATGTTGGTGAAGGGCATTTTGAAGAAGGATCGGTCGAGTGGTTCTTGTGGGAGAACAACTCCATTTGGCTCACTAACTTCACACACCATCAGGCTTCCAAGCAGCTCTCAAGGAAACTCAGTTTTCACACTCTATGCTCAGTGCCCTTGGAGTGCATTATCTAGGAATGAACCTGGTAGAGTATCCCACACAAACGAATGTTCCACATGCAAGTTTCACATGCCATGAACTCCACATTCACAGGCAACTTCAGCGCCACAGCCGTTTTCAGATAGCCCTCAATGCAAAGGCTCTAGACGCAAATATTGGTGTGAGAGCTAATTCAATCAAGGAAACACTGCATGTTGGTGAAGGGCATATTGAAGAAGGATCAGCCGAGTGGTTCTTGTGGGAGAACAACTCCATTTGGCTCACTAACTTCACACACCATCAGGCTTCCAAGCAGCTCTCAAGGAAACTCAGTTTTCACACTCTATGCTTAGTGCCCTTTGAGTGCATTATCTACGAATGAACCTGGTCAGCATCCCACACAAACGAATGCTCCACATGCGGGTTTCACATGCCACCAACTCCACATTCACAGGCAACTTCAGCGCCACAGCCGTTTTCAGTTAGCCCTCAATGCAAAGGCTCTAGACGCAAATATTGGTGTGAGAGCTAATTCAATCAAGGAAACACTGCATGTTGGTGAAGGGCATATTGAAGAAGGATCAGCCGAGTGGTTCTTGTGGGAGAACAACTCCATTTGGCTCACTAACTTCACACACCATCAGGCTTCCAAGCAGCTCTCAAGGAAACTCAGTTTTCACACTCTATGCTTAGTGCCCTTTGTATGGCTATTACTGAAATGAACCTGGTAGAGCATCCCACACAAACGAATGCTCCACATGCGGGTTTCACATGCCACCAACTCCACATTCTCAGGCAACTTCAGCGCCACAGCCATTTTCAGATAGCCCTCAATGCAAAGGCTCTAGACGCAAATATTGGTGTGAGAGCTAATTCAATCAAGGAAACACTGCATGTTGGTGAAGGGCATATTGAAGAAGGATCAGCCGAGTGGTTCTTGTGGGAGAACAACTCCATTTGGCTCACTAACTTCACACACCATCAGGCTTCCAAGCAGCTCTCAAGGAAACTCAGTTTTCACACTCTATGTTTAGTGCCCTTTGAATGCATTATCTAGGAATGAACCTGGTAGAGCATCCCACACAAACGAATGTTCCACATGCAAGTTTCACATGCCATGAACTCCACATTCACAGGCAACTTCAGCGCCACAGCCGTTTTCAGATAGCCCTCAATGCAAAGGCTCTAGACGCAAATATTGGTGTGAGAGCTAATTCAATCAAGGAAACACTGCATGTTGGTGAAGGGCATATTGAAGAAGGATCAGCCGAGTGGTTCTTGTGGGAGAACAACTCCATTTGGCTCACTAACTTCACACACCATCAGGCTTCCAAGCAGCTCTCAAGGAAACTCAGTTTTCACACTCTATGCGTAGTGCTCTATGTGTGCCTAGGACTGAAATGAAGCTTGGTCAGCATCCCACACAAACGAATGCTCCACATGCGGGTTTCACATGCCACCAACTCCACATTCTCAGGCAACTTCAGCGCCACAGCCGTTTTCAGATAGCCCTCAATGCAAAGGCTCTAGACGCAAATATTGGTGTGAGAGCTAATTCAATCAAGGAAACACTGCATGTTGGTGAAGGGCATATTGAAGAAGGATCAGCCGAGGGGTTCTTGTGGGAGAACAACTCCATTTGGCTCACTAACTTCACACACCATCAGGCTTCCAAGCAGCTCTCAAGGAAACTCAGTTTTCACACTCTATGTTTAGTGCCCTTTGAATGCATTATCTAGGAATGAACCTGGTAGAGCATCCCACACAAACGAATGTTCCACATGCGAGTTTCACATGCCACCAACTCCACATTCACAGGCAACTTCAGCGCCACAGCCGTTTTCAGATAGCCCTCAATGCAAAGGCTCTAGACGCAAATATTGGTGTGAGAGCTAATTCAATCAAGGAAACACTGCATGTTGGTGAAGGGCATATTGAAGAAGGATCAGCCAAGTGGTTCTTGTGGGAGAACAACTCCATTTGGCTCACTAACTTCACACACCATCAGGCTTACAAGCAGCTCTCAAGGAAACTCAGTTTTCACACTCTATGCTTAGTGCCCTTTGAGTGCCTAGGACTGAAATGAAGCTTGGAGAGCATCCCACACAAACGAATGCTCCACATGCGGGTTTCACATGCCACCAACTCCACATTCACAGGCAACTTCAGCGCCACAGCCGTTTTCAGATAGCCCTCAATGCAAAGGCTCTAGACGCAAATATTGGTGTGAGAGCTAATTCAATCAAGGAAACACTGCATGTTGGTGAAGGGCATATTGAAGAAGGATCAGCCGAGTGGTTCTTGTGGGAGAACAACTCCATTTGGCTCACTAACTTCACACACCATCAGGCTTCCAAGCAGCTCTCAAGGAAACTCAGTTTTCACACTCTATGCTTAGTGCCCTTTGAGTGCATTATCTAGGCATGAACCTGGTAGAGCATCCCACACAAACGAATGCTCCACATGCGGGTTTCACATGCCACCAACTCCACATTCACAGGCAACTTCAGCGCCACAGCCGTTTTCAGATAGCCCTCAATGCAAAGGCTCTAGACGCAAATATTGGTGTGAGAGCTAATTCAATCAAGGAAACACTGCATGTTGGTGAAGGGCATATTGAAGAAGGATCAGCCGAGTGGTTCTTGTGGGAGAACAACTCCATTTGGCTCACTAACTTCACACACCATCAGGCTTCCAAGCAGCTCTCAAGGAAACTCAGTTTTCACACTCTATGCTTAGTGCCCTTTGTATGGCTAGGACTGAAATGAACCTGGTAGAGCATCCCACACAAACAAATGCTCCACATGCGGGTTTCACATGCCACCAACTCCACATTCACAGGCAACTTCAGCGCCACAGCCGTTTTCAGATAGCCCTCAATGCAAAGGCTCTAGACGCAAATATTGGTGTGAGAGCTAATTCAATCAAGGAAACACTGCATGTTGGTGAAGGGCATATTGAAGAAGGATCAGCCGAGTGGTTCTTGTGGGAGAACAACTCCATTTGGCTCACTAACTTCACACACCATCAGGCTTCCAAGCAGCTCTCAAGGAAACTCAGTTTTCACACTCTATGCTTAGTGCCCTTTGAGTGCCTAGGACTGAAATGAAGCTTGGAGAGCATCCCACACAAACGAATGCTCCACATGCGGGTTTCACATGCCACCAACTCCACATTCACAGGCAACTTCAGCGCCACAGCCGTTTTCAGATAGCCCTCAATGCAAAGGCTCTAGACGCAAATATTGGTGTGAGAGCTAATTCAATCAAGGAAACACTGCATGTTGGTGAAGGGCATATTGAAGAAGGATCAGCCGAGTGGTTCTTGTGGGAGAACAACTCCATTTGGCTCACTAACTTCACACACCATCAGGCTTCCAAGCAGCTCTCAAGGAAACTCAGTTTTCACACTCTATGCTTAGTGCCCTTTGAGTGCATTATCTAGGAATGAACCTGGTAGAGCATCCCACACAAACGAATGCTCCACATGCGGGTTTCACATGCCACCAACTCCACATTCACAGGCAACCTCAGCGCCACAGCCGTTTTCAGATAGCCCTCAATGCAAAGGCTCTAGACGCAAATATTGGTGTGAGAGCTAATTCAATCAAGGAAACACTGCATGTTGGTGAAGGGCATATTGAAGAAGGATCAGCCGAGTGGTTCTTGTGGGAGAACAACTCCATTTGGCTCACTAACTTCACACACCATCAGGCTTCCAAGCAGCTCTCAAGGAAACTCAGTTTTCACACTCTATGCTTAGTGCCCTTTGTATGGCTAGGACTGAAATGAACCTGGTAGAGCATCCCACACAAACAAATGCTCCACATGCGGGTTTCACATGCCACCAACTCCACATTCACAGGCAACTTCAGCGCCACAGCCGTTTTCAGATAGCCCTCAATGCAAAGGCTCTAGACGCAAATATTGGTGTGAGAGCTAATTCAATCAAGGAAACACTGCATGTTGGTGAAGGGCATATTGAAGAAGGATCAGCCGAGTGGTTCTTGTGGGAGAACAACTCCATTTGGCTCACTAACTTCACACACCATCAGGCTTCCAAGCAGCTCTCAAGGAAACTCAGTTTTCACACTCTATGCTTAGTGCCCTTTGAGTGCATTATCTAGGAATGAACCTGGTAGAGCATCCCACACAAACGAATGCTCCACATGCGGGTTTCACATGCCACCAACTCCACATTCACAGGCAACTTCAGCGCCACAGCCGTTTTCAGATAGCCCTCAATGCAAAGGCTCTAGACGCAAATATTGGTGTGAGAGCTAAGTCAATCAAGGAAACACTGCATGTTGGTGAAGGGCATATTGAAGAAGGATCAGCCGAGTGGTTCTTGTGGGAGAACAACTCCATTTGGCTCACTAACTTCACACACCATCAGGCTTCCAAGCAGCTCTCAAGGAAACTCAGTTTTCACACTCTATGTTTAGTGCCCTTTGAATGCATTATCTAGGAATGAACCTGGTAGAGCATCCCACACAAACGAATGTTCCACATGCAAGTTTCACATGCCATGAACTCCACATTCACAGGCAACTTCAGCGCCACAGCCGTTTTCAGATAGCCCTCAATGCAAAGGCTCTAGACGCAAATATTGGTGTGAGAGCTAATTCAATCAAGGAAACACTGCATGTTGGTGAAGGGCATATTGAAGAAGGATCAGCCGAGTGGTTCTTGTGGGAGAACAACTCCATTTGGCTCACTAACTTCACACACCATCAGGCTTCCAAGCAGCTCTCAAGGAAACTCAGTTTTCACACTCTATGCTTAGTGCTCTATGTGTGCCTAGGACTGAAATGAAGCTTGGTCAGCATCCCACACAAACGAATGCTCCACATGCGGGTTTCACATGCCACCAACTCCACATTCTCAGGCAACTTCAGCGCCACAGCCATTTTCAGATAGCCCTCAATGCAAAGGCTCTGGACGCAAATATTGGTGTGAGAGCTAATTCAATCAAGGAAACACTGCATGTTGGTGAAGGGCATATTGAAGAAGGATCAGCCGAGTGGTTCTTGTGGGAGAACAACTCCATTTGGCTCACTAACTTCACACACCATCAGGCTTCCAAGCAGCTCTCAAGGAAACTCAGTTTTCACACTCTATGCTTAGTGCCCTTTGAGTGCCTAGGACTGAAATGATGCTTGGAGAGCATCCCACACAAACGAATGCTCCACATGCGGGTTTCACATGCCACCAACTCCACATTCACAGGCAACTTCAGCGCCACAGCCGTTTTCAGATAGCCCTCAATGCAAAGGCTCTAGACGCAAATATTGGTGTGAGAGCTAATTCAATCAAGGAAACACTGCATGTTGGTGAAGGGCTTTTTGAAGAAGGATCGGTCGAGTGGTTCTTGTGGGAGAACAACTCCATTTGGCTCACTAACTTCACACACCATCAGGCTTCCAAGCAGCTCTCAAGGAAACTCAGTTTTCACACTCTATGCTCAGTGCCCTTTGAGTGCATTATCTAGGAATGAACCTGGTAGAGTATCCCACACAAACGAATGTTCCACATGCGAGTTTCACATGCCACGAACTCCACATTCACAGGCAACTTCAGCGCCACAGCCGTTTTCAGATAGCCCTCAATGCAAAGGCTCTAGACGCAAATATTGGTGTGAGAGCTAATTCAATCAAGGAAACACTGCATGTTGGTGAAGGGCATATTGAAGAAGGATCAGCCGAGTGGTTCTTGTGGGAGAACAACTCCATTTGGCTCACTAACTTCACACACCATCAGGCTTCCAAGCAGCTCTCAAGGAAACTCAGTTTTCACACTCTATGCTTAGTGCCCTTTGTATGGCTAGGACTGAAATGAACCTGGTAGAGCATCCCACACAAACGAATGCTCCACATGCGGGTTTCACATGCCACCAACTCCACATTCACAGGCAACTTCAGCGCCACAGCCGTTTTCAGATAGCCCTCAATGCAAAGGCTCTAGACGCAAATATTGGTGTGAGAGCTAATTCAATCAAGGAAACACTGCATGTTGGTGAAGGGCATATTGAAGAAGGATCAGCCGAGTGGTTCTTGTGGGAGAACAACTCCATTTGGCTCACTACACACACCATCAGGCTTCCAAGCAGCTCTCAAGGAAACTCAGTTTTCACACTCTATGCTTAGTGCCCTTTGAGTGCATTATCTAGGAATGAACCTGGTAGAGCATCCCACACAAACGAATGTTCCACATGCAAGTTTCACATGCCATGAACTCCACATTCACAGGCAACTTCAGCGCCACAGCCGTTTTCAGATAGCCCTCAATGCAAAGGCTCTAGACGCAAATATTGGTGTGAGAGCTAATTCAATCAAGGAAACACTGCATGTTGGTGAAGGGCATATCGAAGAAGGATCAGCCGAGTGGTTCTTGTGGGAGAACAACTCCATTTGGCTCACTAACTTCACACACCATCAGGCTTCCAAGCAGCTCTCAAGGAAACTCAGTTTTCACACTCTATGCTTAGTGCTCTATGTGTGCCTAGGACTGAAATGAAGCTTGGTCAGCATCCCACACAAACGAATGCTCCACATGCGGGTTTCACATGCCACCAACTCCACATTCACAGGCAACTTCAGCGCCACAGCCGTTTTCAGATAGCCCTCAATGCAAAGGCTCTAGACGCAAATATTGGTGTGAGAGCTAATTCAATCAAGGAAACACTGCATGTTGGTGAAGGGCATATTGAAGAAGGATCAGCCGAGTGGTTCTTGTGGGAGAACAACTCCATTTGGCTCACTAACTTCACACACCATCAGGCTTCCAAGCAGCTCTCAAGGAAACTCAGTTTTCACACTCTATGCTTAGTGCCCTTTGTATGGCTAGGACTGAAATGAACCTGGTAGAGCATCCCACACAAACGAATGCTCCACATGCGGGTTTCACATGCCACCAACTCCACATTCTCAGGCAACTTCAGCGCCACAGCCATTTTCAGATAGCCCTCAATGCAAAGGCTCTAGACGCAAATATTGGTGTGAGAGCTAATTCAATCAAGGAAACACTGCATGTTGGTGAAGGGCATATTGAAGAAGGATCAGCCGAGTGGTTCTTGTGGGAGAACAACTCCATTTGGCTCACTAACTTCACACACCATCAGGCTTCCAAGCAGCTCTCAAGGAAACTCAGTTTTCACACTCTATGCTTAGTGCCCTTTGAGTGCCTAGGACTGAAATGATGCTTGGAGAGCATCCCACACAAACGAATGCTCCACATGCGGGTTTCACATGCCACCAACTCCACATTCACAGGCAACTTCAGCGCCACAGCCGTTTTCAGATAGCCCTCAATGCAAAGGCTCTAGACGCAAATATTGGTGTGAGAGCTAATTCAATCAAGGAAACACTGCATGTTGGTGAAGGGCATTTTGAAGAAGGATCGGTCGAGTGGTTCTTGTGGGAGAACAACTCCATTTGGCTCACTAACTTCACACACCATCAGGCTTCCAAGCAGCTCTCAAGGAAACTCAGTTTTCACACTCTATGCTCAGTGCCCTTGGAGTGCATTATCTAGGAATGAACCTGGTAGAGTATCCCACACAAACGAATGTTCCACATGCAAGTTTCACATGCCATGAACTCCACATTCACAGGCAACTTCAGCGCCACAGCCGTTTTCAGATAGCCCTCAATGCAAAGGCTCTAGACACAAATATTGGTGTGAGAGCTAATTCAATCAAGGAAACACTGCATGTTGGTGAAGGGCATATTGAAGAAGGATCAGCCGAGTGGTTCTTGTGGGAGAACAACTCCATTTAGCTCACTAACTTCACACACCATCAGGCTTCCAAGCAGCTCTCAAGGAAACTCAGTTTTCACACTCTATGCTTAGTGCCCTTTGAGTGCATTATCTACGAATGAACCTGGTCAGCATCCCACACAAACGAATGCTCCACATGCGGGTTTCACATGCCACCAACTCCACATTCACAGGCAACTTCAGCGCCACAGCCGTTTTCAGTTAGCCCTCAATGCAAAGGCTCTAGACGCAAATATTGGTGTGAGAGCTAATTCAATCAAGGAAACACTGCATGTTGGTGAAGGGCATATTGAAGAAGGATCAGCCGAGTGGTTCTTGTGGGAGAACAACTCCATTTGGCTCACTAACTTCACACACCATCAGGCTTCCAAGCAGCTCTCAAGGAAACTCAGTTTTCACACTCTATGCTTAGTGCCCTTTGTATGGCTATTACTGAAATGAACCTGGTAGAGCATCCCACACAAACGAATGCTCCACATGCGGGTTTCACATGCCACCAACTCCACATTCTCAGGCAACTTCAGCGCCACAGCCATTTTCAGATAGCCCTCAATGCAAAGGCTCTAGACGCAAATATTGGTGTGAGAGCTAATTCAATCAAGGAAACACTGCATGTTGGTGAAGGGCATATTGAAGAAGGATCAGCCGAGTGGTTCTTGTGGGAGAACAACTCCATTTGGCTCACTAACTTCACACACCATCAGGCTTCCAAGCAGCTCTCAAGGAAACTCAGTTTTCACACTCTATGTTTAGTGCCCTTTGAATGCATTATCTAGGAATGAACCTGGTAGAGCATCCCACACAAACGAATGTTCCACATGCAAGTTTCACATGCCATGAACTCCACATTCACAGGCAACTTCAGCGCCACAGCCGTTTTCAGATAGCCCTCAATGCAAAGGCTCTAGACGCAAATATTGGTGTGAGAGCTAATTCAATCAAGGAAACACTGCATGTTGGTGAAGGGCATATTGAAGAAGGATCAGCCGAGTGGTTCTTGTGGGAGAACAACTCCATTTGGCTCACTAACTTCACACACCATCAGGCTTCCAAGCAGCTCTCAAGGAAACTCAGTTTTCACACTCTATGCGTAGTGCTCTATGTGTGCCTAGGACTGAAATGAAGCTTGGTCAGCATCCCACACAAACGAATGCTCCACATGCGGGTTTCACATGCCACCAACTCCACATTCTCAGGCAACTTCAGCGCCACAGCCGTTTTCAGATAGCCCTCAATGCAAAGGCTCTAGACGCAAATATTGGTGTGAGAGCTAATTCAATCAAGGAAACACTGCATGTTGGTGAAGGGCATATTGAAGAAGGATCAGCCGAGGGGTTCTTGTGGGAGAACAACTCCATTTGGCTCACTAACTTCACACACCATCAGGCTTCCAAGCAGCTCTCAAGGAAACTCAGTTTTCACACTCTATGCTTAGTGCCCTTTGTATGGCTAGGACTGAAATGAACCTGGTAGAGCATCCCACACAAACGAATGCTCCACATGCGGGTTTCACATGCCACCAAGTCCACATTCTCAGGCAACTTCAGCGCCACAGACATTTTCAGATAGCCCTCAATGCAAAGGCTCTAGACGCAAATATTGGTGTGAGAGCTAATTCAATCAAGGAAACACTGCATGTTGGTGAAGGGCATATTGAAGAAGGATCAGCCGAGTGGTTCTTGTGGGAGAACAACTCCATTTGGCTCACTAACTTCACACACCATCAGGCTTCCAAGCAGCTCTCAAGGAAACTCAGTTTTCACACTCTATGCTTAGTGCCCTTTGTATTGCTAGGACTGAAATGATGCTTGGAGAGCATCCCACACAAACGAATGCTCCACATGCGGGTTTCACATGCCACCAACTCCACATTCACAGGCAACTTCAGCGCCACAGCCGTTTTCAGATAGCCCTCAATGCAAAGGCTCTAGACGCAAATATTGGTGTGAGAGCTAATTCAATCAAGGAAACACTGCATGTTGGTGAAGGGCATTTTGAAGAAGGATCGGTCGAGTGGTTCTTGTGGGAGAACAACTCCATTTGGCTCACTAACTTCACACACCATCAGGCTTCCAAGCAGCTCTCAAGGAAACTCAGTTTTCACACTCTATGCTCAGTGCCCTTTGAATGCATTATCTAGGAATGAACCTGGTAGAGTATCCCACACAAACGAATGTTCCACATGCGAGTTTCACATGCCACCAACTCCACATTCACAGGCAACTTCAGCGCCACAGCCGTTTTCAGATAGCCCTCAATGCAAAGGCTCTAGACGCAAATATTGGTGTGAGAGCTAATTCAATCAAGGAAACACTGCATGTTGGTGAAGGGCATATTGAAGAAGGATCGGCCGAGTGGTTCTTGTGGGAGAACAACTCCATTTGGCTCACTAACTTCACACACCATCAGGCTTCCAAGCAGCTCTCAAGGAAACTCAGTTTTCACACTCTATGCTTAGTGCCCTTTGTATGGCTAGCACTGAAATGAACCTGGTAGAGCATCCCACACAAATGAATGCTCCACATGCGGGTTTCACATGCCACCAACTCCACATTCTCAGGCAACATCAGCGCCACAGCCATTTTCAGATAGCCCTCAATGCAAAGGCTCTAGACGCAAATATTGGTGTGAGAGCTAATTCAATCAAGGAAACACTGCATGTTGGTGAAGGGCATATTGAAGAAGGATCAGCCGAGTGGTTCTTGTGGGAGAACAACTCCATTTGGCTCACTAACTTCACACACCATCAGGCTTCCAAGCAGCTCTCAAGGAAACTCAGTTTTCACACTCTATGTTTAGTGCCCTTTGAATGCATTATCTAGGAATGAACCTGGTAGAGCATCCCACACAAACGAATGTTCCACATGCAAGTTTCACATGCCATGAACTCCACATTCACAGGCAACTTCAGCGCCACAGCCGTTTTCAGATAGCCCTCAATGCAAAGGCTCTAGACGCAAATATTGGTGTGAGAGCTAATTCAATCAAGGAAACACTGCATGTTGGTGAAGGGCATATTGAAGAAGGATCAGCCGAGTGGTTCTTGTGGGAGAACAACTCCATTTGGCTCACTAACTTCACACACCATCAGGCTTCCAAGCAGCTCTCAAGGAAACTCAGTTTTCACACTCTATGCGTAGTGCTCTACGTGTGCCTAGGACTGAAATGAAGCTTGGTCAGCATCCCACACAAACGAATGCTCCACATGCGGGTTTCACATGCCACCAACTCCACATTCTCAGGCAACTTCAGCGCCACAGCCGTTTTCAGATAGCCCTCAATGCAAAGGCTCTAGACGCAAATATTGGTGTGAGAGCTAATTCAATCAAGGAAACACTGCATGTTGGTGAAGGGCATATTGAAGAAGGATCAGCCGAGTGGTTCTTGTGGGAGAACAACTCCATTTGGCTCACTAACTTCACACACCATCAGGCTTCCAAGCAGCTCTCAAGGAAACTCAGTTTTCACACTCTATGCTTAGTGCCCTTTGAGTGCCTAGGACTGAAATGATGCTTGGAGAGCATCCCACACAAACGAATGCTCCACATGCGGGTTTCACATGCCACCAACTCCACATTCACAGGCAACTTCTGCGCCACAGCCGTTTTCAGATAGCCCTCAATGCAAAGGCTCTAGACGCAAATATTGGTGTGAGAGCTAATTCAATCAAGGAAACACTGCATGTTGGTGAAGGGCATTTTGAAGAAGGATCGGTCGAGTGGTTCTTGTGGGAGAACAACTCCATTTGGCTCACTAACTTCACACACCATCAGGCTTCCAAGCAGCTCTCAAGGAAACTCAGTTTTCACACTCTATGCTCAGTGCCCTTTGAATGCATTATCTAGGAATGAACCTGGTAGAGTATCCCACACAAACGAATGTTCCACATGCGAGTTTCACATGCCACCAACTCCACATTCACAGGCAACTTCAGCGCCACAGCCGTTTTCAGATAGCCCTCAATGCAAAGGCTCTAGACGCAAATATTGGTGTGAGAGCTAATTCAATCAAGGAAACACTGCATGTTGGTGAAGGGCATATTGAAGAAGGATCAGCCGAGTGGTTCTTGTGGGAGAACAACTCCATTTGGCTCACTAACTTCACACACCATCAGGCTTCCAAGCAGCTCTCAAGGAAACTCAGTTTTCACACTCTATGCTTAGTGCCCTTTGAGAGCCTAGGACTGAAATGAAGCTTGGAGAGCATCCCACACAAACGAATGCTCCACATGCGGGTTTCACATGCCACCAACTCCACATTCTCAGGCAACTTCAGCGCCACAGCCGTTTTCAGATAGCCCTCAATGCAAAGGCTCTAGACGCAAATATTGGTGTGAGAGCTAATTCAATCAAGGAAACACTGCATGTTGGTGAAGGGCATATTGAAGAAGGATCAGCCGAGTGGTTCTTGTGGGAGAACAACTCCATTTGGCTCACTAACTTCACACACCATCAGGCTTCCAAGCAGCTCTCAAGGAAACTCAGTTTTCACACTCTATGCTTAGTGCCCTTTGTATGGCTAGGACTGAAATGAACCTGGTAGAGCATCCCACACAAACGAATGCTCCACATGCGGGTTTCACATGCCACCAACTCCACATTCTCAGGCAACTTCAGCGCCACAGCCATTTTCAGATAGCCCTCAATGCAAAGGCTCTAGACGCAAATATTGGTGTGAGAGCTAATTCAATCAAGGAAACACTGCATGTTGGTGAAGGGCATATTGAAGAAGGATCAGCCGAGTGGTTCTTGTGGGAGAACAACTCCATTTGGCTCACTAACTTCACACACCATCAGGCTTCCAAGCAGCTCTCAAGGAAACTCAGTTTTCACACTCTATGCTTAGTGCCCTTTGAGTGCCTAGGACTGAAATGATGCTTGGAGAGCATCCCACACAAACGAATGCTCCACATGCGGGTTTCACATGCCACCAACTCCACATTCACAGGCAACTTCAGCGCCACAGCCGTTTTCAGATAGCCCTCAATGCAAAGGCTCTAGACGCAAATATTGGTGTGAGAGCTAATTCAATCAAGGAAACACTGCATGTTGGTGAAGGGCATTTTGAAGAAGGATCGGTCGAGTGGTTCTTGTGGGAGAACAACTCCATTTGGCTCACTAACTTCACACACCATCAGGCTTCCAAGCAGCTCTCAAGGAAACTCAGTTTTCACACTCTATGCTCAGTGCCCTTTGAGTGCATTATCTAGGAATGAACCTGGTAGAGTATCCCACACAAACGAATGTTCCACATGCAAGTTTCACATGCCATGAACTCCACATTCACAGGCAACTTCAGCGCCACAGCCGTTTTCAGATAGTACTCAATGCAAAGGCTCTAGACACAAATATTGGTGTGAGAGCTAATTCAATCAAGGAAACACTGCATGTTGGTGAAGGGCATATTGAAGAAGGATCAGCCGAGTGGTTCTTGTGGGAGAACAACTCCATTTAGCTCACTAACTTCACACACCATCAGGCTTCCAAGCAGCTCTCAAGGAAACTCAGTTTTCACACTCTATGCTTAGTGCCCTTTGAGTGCATTATCTACGAATGAACCTGGTCAGCATCCCACACAAACGAATGCTCCACATGCGGGTTTCACATGCCACCAACTCCACATTCACAGGCAACTTCAGCGCCACAGCCGTTTTCAGTTAGCCCTCAATGCAAAGGCTCTAGACGCAAATATTGGTGTGAGAGCTAATTCAATCAAGGAAACACTGCATGTTGGTGAAGGGCATATTGAAGAAGGATCAGCCGAGTGGTTCTTGTGGGAGAACAACTCCATTTGGCTCACTAACTTCACACACCATCAGGCTTCCAAGCAGCTCTCAAGGAAACTCAGTTTTCACACTCTATGTTTAGTGCCCTTTGAATGCATTATCTAGGAATAAACCTGGTAGAGCATCCCACACAAACGAATGTTCCACATGCGGGTTTCACATGCCATGAACTCCACATTCACAGGCAACTTCAGCGCCACAGCCGTTTTCAGATAGCCCTCAATGCAAAGGCTCTAGACGCAAATATTGGTGTGAGAGCTAATTCAATCAAGGAAACACTGCATGTTGGTGAAGGGCATATTGAAGAAGGATCAGCCGAGTGGTTCTTGTGGGAGAACAACTCCATTTGGCTCACTAACTTCACACACCATCAGGCTTCCAAGCAGCTCTCAAGGAAACTCAGTTTTCACACTCTATGCTTAGTGCCCTTTGTATGGCTAGGACTGAAATGAACCTGGTAGAGCATCCCACACAAACGAATGCTCCACATGCGGGTTTCACATGCCACCAACTCCACATTCACAGGCAACTTCAGCGCCACTGACATTTTCAGATAGCCCTCAATGCAAAGGCTCTAGACGCAAATATTGGTGTGAGAGCTAATTCAATCAAGGAAACACTGCATGTTGGTGAAGGGCATATTGAAGAAGGATCAGCCGAGTGGTTCTTGTGGGAGAACAACTCCATTTGGCTCACTAACTTCACACACCATCAGGCTTCCAAGCAGCTCTCAAGGAGACTCAGTTTTCACACTCTATGCTTAGTGCCCTTTGAGTGCCTAGGACTGAAATGATGCTTGGAGAGCATCCCACACAAACGAATGCTCCACATGCGGGTTTCACATGCCACCAACTCCACATTCACAGGCAACTTCAGCGCCACAGCCGTTTTCAGATAGCCCTCAATGCAAAGGCTCTAGACGCAAATATTGGTGTGAGAGCTAATTCAATCAAGGAAACACTGCATGTTGGTGAAGGGCATTTTGAACAAGGATCGGTCGAGTGGTTCTTGTGGGAGAACAACTCCATTTGGCTCACTAACTTCACACACCATCAGGCTTCCAAGCAGCTCTCAAGGAAACTCAGTTTTCACACTCTATGCTCAGTGCACTTTGAATGCATTATCTAGGAATGAACCTGGTAGAGTATCCCACACAAACGAATGTTCCACATGCGAGTTTCACATGCCACCAACTCCACATTCACAGGCAACTTCAGCGCCACAGCCGTTTTCAGATAGCCCTCAATGCAAAGGCTCTAGACGCAAATATTGGTGTGAGAGCTAATTCAATCAAGGAAACACTGCATGTTGGTGAAGGGCATATTGAAGAAGGATCAGCCGAGTGGTTCTTGTGGGAGAACAACTCCATTTGGCTCACTAACTTCACACACCATCAGGCTTCCAAGCAGCTCTCAAGGAAACTCAGTTTTCACACTCTATGCTTAGTGCCCTTTGAGTGCCTAGGACTGAAATGAAGCTTGGAGAGCATCCCACACAAACGAATGCTCCACATGCGGGTTTCACATGCCACCAACTCCACATTCACAGGCAACTTCAGCGCCACAGCCGTTTTCAGATAGCCCTCAATGCAAAGGCTCTAGACGCAAATATTGGTGTGAGAGCTAATTCAATCAAGGAAACACTGCATGTTGGTGAAGGGCATATTGAAGAAGGATCAGCCGAGTGGTTCTTGTGGGAGAACAACTCCATTTAGCTCACTAACTTCACACACCATCAGGCTTCCAAGCAGCTCTCAAGGAAACTCAGTTTTCACACTCTATGCTTAGTGCCCTTTGAGTGCATTATCTACGAATGAACCTGGTCAGCATCCCACACAAACGAATGCTCCACATGCGGGTTTCACATGCCACCAACTCCACATTCACAGGCAACTTGAGCGCCACAGCCGTTTTCAGATAGCCCTCAATGCAAAGGCTCTAGACGCAAATATTGGTGTGAGAGCTAATTCAATCAAGGAAACACTGCATGTTGGTGAAGGGCATATTGAAGAAGGATCAGCCGAGTGGTTCTTGTGGGAGAACAACTCCATTTGGCTCACTAACTTCACACACCATCAGGCTTCCAAGCAGCTCTCAAGGAAACTCAGTTTTCACACTCTATGCTTAGTGCCCTTTGTATGGCTAGGACTGAAATGAACCTGGTAGAGCATCCCACACAAATGAATGCTCCACATGCGGGTTTCACATGCCACCAACTCCACATTCACAGGCAACATCAGCGCCACAGCCGTTTTCAGATAGCCCTCAATGCAAAGGCTCTAGACGCAAATATTGGTGTGAGAGCTAATTCAATCAAGGAAACACTGCATGTTGGTGAAGGGCATATTGAAGAAGGATCAGCCGAGTGGTTCTTGTGGGAGAACAACTCCATTTGGCTCACTAACTTCACACACCATCAGGCTTCCAAGCAGCTCTCAAGGAAACTCAGTTTTCACACTCTATGCTTAGTGCCCTTTGTATGGCTAGGACTGAAATGAACCTGGTAGAGCATCCCACACAAATGAATGCTCCACATGCGGGTTTCACATGCCACCAACTCCACATTCTCAGGCAACATCAGCGCCACAGCCATTTTCAGATAGCCCTCAATGCAAAGGCTCTAGACGCAAATATTGGTGTGAGAGCTAATTCAATCAAGGAAACACTGCATGTTGGTGAAGGGCATATTGAAGAAGGATCAGCCGAGTGGTTCTTGTGGGAGAACAACTCCATTTGGCTCACTAACTTCACACACCATCAGGCTTCCAAGCAGCTCTCAAGGAAACTCAGTTTTCACACTCTATGTTTAGTGCCCTTTGAATGCATTATCTAGGAATGAACCTGGTAGAGCATCCCACACAAACGAATGTTCCACATGCAAGTTTCACATGCCATGAACTCCACATTCACAGGCAACTTCAGCGCCACAGCCGTTTTCAGATAGCCCTCAATGCAAAGGCTCTAGACGCAAATATTGGTGTGAGAGCTAATTCAATCAAGGAAACACTGCATGTTGGTGAAGGGCATATTGAAGAAGGATCAGCCGAGTGGTTCTTGTGGGAGAACAACTCCATTTGGCTCACTAACTTCACACACCATCAGGCTTCCAAGCAGCTCTCAAGGAAACTCAGTTTTCACACTCTATGCGTAGTGCTCTATGTGTGCCTAGGACTGAAATGAAGCTTGGTCAGCATCCCACACAAACGAATGCTCCACATGCGGGTTTCACATGCCACCAACTCCACATTCTCAGGCAACTTCAGCGCCACAGCCGTTTTCAGATAGCCCTCAATGCAAAGGCTCTAGACGCAAATATTGGTGTGAGAGCTAATTCAATCAAGGAAACACTGCATGTTGGTGAAGGGCATATTGAAGAAGGATCAGCCGAGTGGTTCTTGTGGGAGAACAACTCCATTTGGCTCACTAACTTCACACACCATCAGGCTTCCAAGCAGCTCTCAAGGAGACTCAGTTTTCACACTCTATGCTTAGTGCCCTTTGAGTGCCTAGGACTGAAATGATGATTGGAGAGCATCCCACACAAACGAATGCTCCACATGCGGGTTTCACATGCCACCAACTCCACATTCACAGGCAACTTCAGCGCCACAGCCGTTTTCAGATAGCCCTCAATGCAAAGGCTCTAGACGCAAATATTGGTGTGAGAGCTAATTCAATCAAGGAAACACTGCATGTTGGTGAAGGGCATTTTGAAGAAGGATCGGTCGAGTGGTTCTTGTGGGAGAACAACTCCATTTGGCTCACTAACTTCACACACCATCAGGCTTCCAAGCAGCTCTCAAGGAAACTCAGTTTTCACACTCTATGCTCAGTGCCCTTTGAATGCATTATCTAGGAATGAACCTGGTAGAGTATCCCACACAAACGAATGTTCCACATGCGAGTTTCACATGCCACCAACTCCACATTCACAGGCAACTTCAGCGCCACAGCCGTTTTCAGATAGCCCTCAATGCAAAGGCTCTAGACGCAAATATTGGTGTGAGAGCTAATTCAATCAAGGAAACACTGCATGTTGGTGAAGGGCATATTGAAGAAGGATCAGCCGAGTGGTTCTTGTGGGAGAACAACTCCATTTGGCTCACTAACTTCACACACCATCAGGCTTCCAAGCAGCTCTCAAGGAAACTCAGTTTTCACACTCTATGCTTAGTGCCCTTTGAGTGCCTAGGACTGAAATGAAGCTTGGAGAGCATCCCACACAAACGAATGCTCCACATGCGGGTTTCACATGCCACCAACTCCACATTCACAGGCAACTTCAGCGCCACAGCCGTTTTCAGATAGCCCTCAATGCAAAGGCTCTAGACGCAAATATTGGTGTGAGAGCTAATTCAATCAAGGAAACACTGCATGTTGGTGAAGGGCATATTGAAGAAGGATCAGCCGAGTGGTTCTTGTGGGAGAACAACTCCATTTAGCTCACTAACTTCACACACCATCAGGCTTCCAAGCAGCTCTCAAGGAAACTCAGTTTTCACACTCTATGCTTAGTGCCCTTTGAGTGCATTATCTACGAATGAACCTGGTCAGCATCCCACACAAACGAATGCTCCACATGCGGGTTTCACATGCCACCAACTCCACATTCACAGGCAACTTGAGCGCCGCAGCCGTTTTCAGATAGCCCTCAATGCAAAGGCTCTAGACGCAAATATTGGTGTGAGAGCTAATTCAATCAAGGAAACACTGCATGTTGGTGAAGGGCATATTGAAGAAGGATCAGCCGAGTGGTTCTTGTGGGAGAACAACTCCATTTGGCTCACTAACTTCACACACCATCAGGCTTCCAAGCAGCTCTCAAGGAAACTCAGTTTTCACACTCTATGCTTAGTGCCCTTTGTATGGCTAGGACTGAAATGAACCTGGTAGAGCATCCCACACAAATGAATGCTCCACATGCGGGTTTCACATGCCACCAACTCCACATTCACAGGCAACATCAGCGCCACAGCCATTTTCAGATAGCCCTCAATGCAAAGGCTCTAGACGCAAATATTGGTGTGAGAGCTAATTCAATCAAGGAAACACTGCATGTTGGTGAAGGGCATATTGAAGAAGGATCAGCCGAGTGGTTCTTGTGGGAGAACAACTCCATTTGGCTCACTAACTTCACACACCATCAGGCTTCCAAGCAGCTCTCAAGGAAACTCAGTTTTCACACTCTATGCTTAGTGCCCTTTGTATGGCTAGGACTGAAATGAACCTGGTAGAGCATCCCACACAAATGAATGCTCCACATGCGGGTTTCACATGCCACCAACTCCACATTCTCAGGCAACATCAGCGCCACAGCCATTTTCAGATAGCCCTCAATGCAAAGGCTCTAGACGCAAATATTGGTGTGAGAGCTAATTCAATCAAGGAAACACTGCATGTTGGTGAAGGGCATATTGAAGAAGGATCAGCCGAGTGGTTCTTGTGGGAGAACAACTCCATTTGGCTCACTAACTTCACACACCATCAGGCTTCCAAGCAGCTCTCAAGGAAACTCAGTTTTCACACTCTATGTTTAGTGCCCTTTGAATGCATTATCTAGGAATGAACCTGGTAGAGCATCCCACACAAACGAATGTTCCACATGCAAGTTTCACATGCCATGAACTCCACATTCACAGGCAACTTCAGCGCCACAGCCGTTTTCAGATAGCCCTCAATGCAAAGGCTCTAGACGCAAATATTGGTGTGAGAGCTAATTCAATCAAGGAAACACTGCATGTTGGTGAAGGGCATATTGAAGAAGGATCAGCCGAGTGGTTCTTGTGGGAGAACAACTCCATTTGGCTCACTAACTTCACACACCATCAGGCTTCCAAGCAGCTCTCAAGGAAACTCAGTTTTCACACTCTATGCGTAGTGCTCTATGTGTGCCTAGGACTGAAATGAAGCTTGGTCAGCATCCCACACAAACGAATGCTCCACATGCGGGTTTCACATGCCACCAACTCCACATTCACAGGCAACTTCAGCGCCACAGCCGTTTTCAGATAGCCCTCAATGCAAAGGCTCTAGACGCAAATATTGGTGTGAGAGCTAATTCAATCAAGGAAACACTGCATGTTGGTGAAGGGCATATTGAAGAAGGATCAGCCGAGTGGTTCTTGTGGGAGAACAACTCCATTTGGCTCACTAACTTCACACACCACCAGGCTTCCAAGCAGCTCTCAAGGAAACTCAGTTTTCACACTCTATGCTTAGTGCCCTTTGAGTGCCTAGGACTGAAATGATGCTTGGAGAGCATCCCACACAAACGAATGCTCCACATGCGGGTTTCACATGCCACCAACTCCACATTCACATGCAACTTCTGCGCCACAGCCGTTTTCAGATAGCCCTCAATGCAAAGGCTCTAGACGCAAATATTGGTGTGAGAGCTAATTCAATCAAGGAAACACTGCATGTTGGTGAAGGGCATTTTGAAGAAGGATCGGTCGAGTGGTTCTTGTGGGAGAACAACTCCATTTGGCTCACTAACTTCACACACCATCAGGCTTCCAAGCAGCTCTCAAGGAAACTCAGTTTTCACACTCTATGCTCAGTGCCCTTAGAATGCATTATCTAGGATTGAACCTGGTAGAGTATCCCACACAAACGAATGTTCCACATGCGAGTTTCACATGCCACCAACTCCACATTCACAGGCAACTTCAGCGCCACAGCCGTTTTCAGATAGCCCTCAATGCAAAGGCTCTAGACGCAAATATTGGTGTGAGAGCTAATTCAATCAAGGAAACACTGCATGTTGGTGAAGGGCATATTGAAGAAGGATCAGCCGAGTGGTTCTTGTGGGAGAACAACTCCATTTGGCTCACTAACTTCACACACCATCAGGCTTCCAAGCAGCTCTCAAGGAAACTCAGTTTTCACACTCTATGCTTAGTGCCCTTTGAGTGCCTAGGACTGAAATGAAGCTTGGAGAGCATCCCACACAAACGAATGCTCCACATGCGGGTTTCACATGCCACCAACTCCACATTCACAGGCAACTTCAGCGCCACAGCCGTTTTCAGATAGCCCTCAATGCAAAGGCTCTAGACGCAAATATTGGTGTGAGAGCTAATTCAATCAAGGAAACACTGCATGTTGGTGAAGGGCATATTGAAGAAGGATCAGCCGAGTAGTTCTTGTGGGAGAACAACTCCATTTGGCTAACTAACTTCACACACCATCAGGCTTCCAAGCAGCTCTCAAGGAAAATCAGTTTTCACACTCTATGTTTAGTGCCCTTTGAATGCATTATCTAGGAATGAACCTGTTAGAGCATCCCACACAAACGAATGCTCCACATGCGGGTTTCACATGCCACCAACTCCACATTCACAGGCAACTTCAGCGCCACAGCCGTTTTCAGATAGCCCTCAATGCAAAGGCTCTAGACGCAAATATTGGTGTGAGAGCTAATTCAATCAAGGAAACACTGCATGTTGGTGAAGGGCATATTGAAGAAGTATCAGCCGAGTGGTTCTTGTGGGAGAACAACTCCATTTAGCTCACTAACTTCACACACCATCAGGCTTCCAAGCAGCTCTCAAGGAAACTCAGTTTTCACACTCTATGCTTAGTGCCCTTTGAGTGCCTAGGACTGAAATGAAGCTTGGTCAGCATCCCACACAAACGAATGCTCCACATGCGGGTTTCACATGCCACCAACTCCACATTCACAGGCAACTTCAGCGCCACAGCCGTTTTCAGATAGCCCTCAATGCAAAGGCTCTAGACGCAAATATTGGTGTGAGAGCTAATTCAATCAAGGAAACACTGCATGTTGGTGAAGGGCATATTGAAGAAGGATCAGCCGAGTAGATCTTGTGGGAGAACAACTCCATTTGGCTAACTAACTTCACACACCATCAGGCTTCCAAGCAGCTCTCAAGGAAACTCAGTTTTCACACTCTATGCTTAGTGCCCTTTCTATGGCTAGGACTGAAATGAACCTGGTAGAGCATCCCACACAAACGAATGCTCCACATGCGGGTTTCACATGCCACCAACTCCACATTCACAGGCAACTTCAGCGCCACAGCCGTTTTCAGATAGCCCTCAATGCAAAGGCTCTAGACGCAAATATTGGTGTGAGAGCTAATTCAATCAAGGAAACACTGCATGTTGGTGAAGGGCATATTGAAGAAGGATCAGCCGAGTGGTTCTTGTGGGAGAACAACTCCATTTGGCTCACTAACTTCACACACCATCAGGCTTCCAAGCAGCTCTCAAGGAAACTCAGTTTTCACACTCTATGCTTAGTGCCCTTTGAGTGCATTATCTACGAATGAACCTGGTCAGCATCCCACACAAACGAATGCTCCACATGCGGGTTTCACATGCCACCAACTCCACATTCACAGGCAACTTCAGCGCCACAGCCGTTTTCAGATAGCCCTCAATGCAAAGGCTCTAGACGCAAATACTGGTGTGAGAGCTAATTCAATCAAGGAAACACTGCATGTTGGTGAAGGGCATATTGAAGAAGGATCAGCCGAGTGGTTCTTGTGGGAGAACAACTCCATTTGGCTCACTAACTTCACACACCATCAGGCTTCCAAGCAGCTCTCAAGGAAACTCAGTTTTCACACTCTATGCTTAGTGCTCTATGTGTGCCTAGGACTGAAATGAAGCTTGGTCAGCATCCCACACAAACGAATGCTCCACATGCGGGTTTCACATGCCACCAACTCCACATTCTCAGGCAACTTCAGCGCCACAGCCGTTTTCAGATAGCCCTCAATGCAAAGGCTCTAGACGCAAATATTGGTGTGAGAGCTAATTCAATCAAGGAAACACTGCATGTTGGTGAAGGGCATATTGAAGAAGGATCAGCCGAGTGGTTCTTGTGGGAGAACAACTCCATTTGGCTCACTAACTTCACACACCATCAGGCTTCCAAGCAGCTCTCAAGGAAACTCAGTTTTCACACTCTATGCTTAGTGCCCTTTGAGTGCCTAGGACTGAAATGATGCTTGGAGAGCATCCCACACAAACGAATGCTCCACATGCGGGTTTCACATGCCACCAACTCCACATTCACAGGCAACTTCAGCGCCACAGCCGTTTTCAGATAGCCCTCAATGCAAAGGCTCTAGACGCAAATATTGGTGTGAGAGCTAATTCAATCAAGGAAACACTGCATGTTGGTGAAGGGCATATTGAAAAAGGATCAGCCGAGTGGTTCTTGTGGGAGAACAACTCCATTTGGCTCACTAACTTCACACACCATCAGGCTTCCAAGCAGCTCTCAAGGAAACTCAGTTTTCACACTCTATGCTTAGTGCCCTTTGTATGGCTAGGACTGAAATGAACCTGGTAGAGCATCCCACACAAACGAATGCTCCACATGCGGGTTTCACATGCCACCAACTCCACATTCACAGGCAACTTCAGCGCCACAGCCGTTTTCAGATAGCCCTCAATGCAAAGGCTCTAGACGCAAATATTGGTGTGAGAGCTAATTCAATCAAGGAAACACTGCATGTTGGTGAAGGGCATATTGAAGAAGGATCAGCCGAGTGGTTCTTGTGGGAGAACAACTCCATTTGGCTCACTACACACACCATCAGGCTTCCAAGCAGCTCTCAAGGAAACTCAGTTTTCACACTCTATGCTTAGTGCCCTTTGAGTGCATTATCTAGGAATGAACCTGGTAGAGCATCCCACACAAACGAATGCTCCACATGCGGGTTTCACATGCCACCAACTCCACATTCACAGGCAACTTCAGCGCCACAGCCGTTTTCAGATAGCCCTCAATGCAAAGGCTCTAGACGCAAATATTGGTGTGAGAGCTAATTCAATCAAGGAAACACTGCATGTTGGTGAAGGGCATATTGAAGAAGGATCAGCCGAGTGGTTCTTGTGGGAGAACAACTCCATTTGGCTCACTAACTTCACACACCATCAGGCTTCCGAGCAGCTCTCAAGGAAACTCAGTTTTCACACTCTATGTTTAGTGCCCTTTGAATGCATTATCTAGGAATGAACCTGGTAGAGCATCCCACACAAACGAATGTTCCACATGCGAGTTTCACATGCCATGAACTCCACATTCACAGGCAACTTCAGCGCCACAGCCGTTTTCAGATAGCCCTCAATGCAAAGGCTCTAGACGCAAATATTGGTGTGAGAGCTAATTCAATCAAGGAAACACTGCATGTTGGTGAAGGGCATATTGAAGAAGGATCAGCCGAGTGGTTCTTGTGGGAGAACAACTCCATTTGGCTCACTAACTTCACACACCATCAGGCTTCCAAGCAGCTCTCAAGGAAACTCAGTTTTCACACTCTATGCTTAGTGCTCTATGTGTGCCTAGGACTGAAATGAAGCTTGGTCAGCATCCCACACAAACGAATGCTCCACATGCGGGTTTCACATGCCACCAACTCCACATTTTCAGGCAACTTCAGCACCACAGCCGTTTTCAGATAGCCCTCAATGCAAAGGCTCTAGACGCAAATATTGGTGTGAGAGCTAATTCAATCAAGGAAACACTGCATGTTGGTGAAGGGCATATTGAAGAAGGATCAGCCGAGTGGTTCTTGTGGGAGAACAACTCCATTTGGCTCACTAACTTCACACACCATCAGGCTTCCAAGCAGCTCTCAAGGAAACTCAGTTTTCACACTCTATGCTTAGTGCCCTTTCTATGGCTAGGACTGAAATGAACCTGGTAGAGCATCCCACACAAACGAATGCTCCACATGCGGGGTTCACATGCCACCAACTCCACATTCTCAGGCAACTTCAGCGCCACAGCCGTTTTCAGATAGCCCTCAATGCAAAGGCTCTAGACGCAAATATTGGTGTGAGAGCTAATTCAATCAAGGAAACACTGCATGTTGGTGAAGGGCATATTGAAGAAGGATCAGCCGAGTGGTACTTGTGAGAGAACAACTCCATTTGGCTCACTAACTTCACACACCATCAGGCTTCCAAGCAGCTCTCAAGGAAACTCAGTTTTCACACTCTATGCTTGGTGCCCTTTGAGTGCCTAGGACTGAAATGATGCTTGGAGAGCATCCCACACAAACGAATGCTCCACATGCGGGTTTCACATGCCACCAACTCCACATTCACAGGCAACTTCAGCGCCACAGCCGTTTTCAGATAGCCCTCAATGCAAAGGCTCTAGACGCAAATATTGGTGTGAGAGCTAATTCAATCAAGGAAACACTGCATGTTGGTGAAGGGCATTTTGAAGAAGGATCGGTCGAGTGGTTCTTGTGGGAGAACAACTCCATTTGGCTCACTAACTTCACACACCATCAGGCTTCCAACAGCTCTCAAGGAAACTCAGTTTTCACACTCTATGCTTAGTGCCCTTTGAGTGCATTATCTAGGAATGAACCTGGTAGAGCATCCCACACAAACGAATGCTCCACATGCGAGTTTCACATGCCACGAACTCCACATTCACAGGCAACTTCAGCGCCACAGCCGTTTTCAGATAGCCCTCAATGCAAAGGCTCTAGACGGAAATATTGGTGTGAGAGCTAATTCAATCAAGGAAACACTGCATGTTGGTGAAGGGCATATTGAAGAAGGATCAGCCGAGTGGTTCTTGTGGGAGAACAACTCCATTTGGCTCACTAACTTCACACCATCAGGCTTCCAAGCAGCTCTCAAGGAAACTCAGTTTTCACACTCTATGCTTAGTGCTCTATGTGTGCCTAGGACTGAAATGAAGCTTGGTCAGCATCCCACACAAACGAATGCTCCACATGCGGGTTTCACATGCCACCAACTCCACATTCTCAGGCAACTTCAGCGCCACAGCCGTTTTCAGATAGCCCTCAATGCAAAGGCTCTAGACGCAAATATTGGTATATTGGTGTGAGAGCTAATTCAATCAAGGAAACACTGCATGTTGGTGAAGGGCATATTGAAGAAGGATCAGCCGAGTGGTTCTTGTGGGAGAACAACTCCATTTGGCTCACTAACTTCACACACCATCAGGCTTCCAAGCAGCTCTCAAGGAAACTCAGTTTTCACACTCTATGCTTAGTGCCCTTTGAGTACCTAGGACTGAAATGAAGCTTGGAGAGCATCCCCCACAAACGAATGCTCCACATGCGGGTTTCACATGCCACCAACTCCACATTCACAGGCAACTTCAGCGCCACAGCCGTTTTCAGATAGCCCTCAATGCAAAGGCTCTAGACGCAAATATTGGTGTGAGAGCTAATTCAATCAAGGAAACACTGCATGTTGGTGAAGGGCATTTTGAAGAAGGATCGGTCGAGTGGTTCTTGTGGGAGAACAACTCCATTTGGCTCACTAACTTCACACACCATCAGGCTTCCAACAGCTCTCAAGGAAACTCAGTTTTCACACTCTATGCTTAGTGCCCTTTGAGTGCATTATCTAGGAATGAACCTGGTAGAGCATCCCACACAAACGAATGTTCCACATGCGAGTGTCACATGCCACGAACTCCACATTCACAGGCAACTTCAGCGCCACAGCCGTTTTCAGATAGCCCTCAATGCAAAGGCTCTAGACGGAAATATTGGTGTGAGAGCTAATTCAATCAAGGAAACACTGCATGTTGGTGAAGGGCATATTGAAGAAGGATCAGCCGAGTGGTTCTTGTGGGAGAACAACTCCATTTGGCTCACTAACTTCACACCATCAGGCTTCCAAGCAGCTCTCAAGGAAACTCAGTTTTCACACTCTATGCTTAGTGCTCTATGTGTGCCTAGGACTGAAATGAAGCTTGGTCAGCATCCCACACAAACGAATGCTCCACATGCGGGTTTCACATGCCACCAACTCCACATTCTCAGGCAACTTCAGCGCCACAGCCGTTTTCAGATAGCCCTCAATGCAAAGGCTCTAGACGCAAATATTGGTATATTGGTGTGAGAGCTAATTCAATCAAGGAAACACTGCATGTTGGTGAAGGGCATATTGAAGAAGGATCAGCCGAGTGGTTCTTGTGGGAGAACAACTCCATTTGGCTCACTAACTTCACACACCATCAGGCTTCCAAGCAGCTCTCAAGGAAACTCAGTTTTCACACTCTATGCTTAGTGCCCTTTGAGTACCTAGGACTGAAATGAAGCTTGGAGAGCATCCCCCACAAACGAATGCTCCACATGCGGGTTTCACATGCCACCAACTCCACATTCACAGGCAACTTCAGCGCCACAGCCGTTTTCAGATAGCCCTCAATGCAAAGGCTCTAGACGCAAATATTGGTGTGAGAGCTAATTCAATCAAGGAAACACTGCATGTTGGTGAAGGGCATTTTGAAGAAGGATCGGTCGAGTGGTTCTTGTGGGAGAACAACTCCATTTGGCTCACTAACTTCACACACCATCAGGCTTCCAACAGCTCTCAAGGAAACTCAGTTTTCACACTCTATGCTTAGTGCCCTTTGAGTGCATTATCTAGGAATGAACCTGGTAGAGCATCCCACACAAACGAATGTTCCACATGCGAGTTTCACATGCCACGAACTCCACATTCACAGGCAACTTCAGCGCCACAGCCGTTTTCAGATAGCCCTCAATGCAAAGGCTCTAGACGCAAATATTGGTGTGAGAGCTAATTCAATCAAGGAAACACTGCATGTTGGTGAAGGGCATATTGAAGAAGGATCAGTCGAGTGGTTCTTGTGGGAGAACAACTCCATTTGGCTCACTAACTTCACACACCATCAGGCTTCCAAGCAGCTCTCAAGGAAACTCAGTTTTCACACTCTATGCTTAGTGCTCTATGTGTGCCTAGGACTGAAATGAAGCTTGGTCAGCATCCCACACAAACGAATGCTCCACATGCGGGTTTCACATGCCACCAACTCCACATTCTCAGGCAACTTCAGCGCCACAGCCGTTTTCAGATAGCCCTCAATGCAAAGGCTCTAGACGCAAATATTGGTGTGAGAGCTAATTCAATCAAGGAAACACTGCATGTTGGTGAAGGGCATATTGAAGAAGGATCAGCCGAGTGGTTCTTGTGGGAGAACAACTCCATTTGGCTTACTAACTTCACACACCATCAGGCTTCCAAGCAGCTCTCAAGGAAACTCAGTTTTCACACTCTATGCTTAGTGCCCTTTGAGTGCCTAGGACTGAAATGAAGCTTGGAGAGCATCCCACACAAACGAATGCTCCACATGCGGGTTTCACATGCCACCAACTCCACATTCACAGGCAACTTCAGCGCCACAGCCGTTTTCAGATAGCCCTCAATGCAAAGGCTCTAGACGCAAATATTGGTGTGAGAGCTAATTCAATCAAGGAAACACTGCATGTTGGTGAAGGGCATATTGAAGAAGGATCAGCCGAGTAGTTCTTGTGGGAGAACAACTCCATTTGGCTAACTAACTTCACACACCATCAGGCTTCCAAGCAGCTCTCAAGGAAAATCAGTTTTCACACTCTATGTTTAGTGCCCTTTGAATGCATTATCTAGGAATGAACCTGGTAGAGCATCCCACACAAATGAATGCTCCACATGCAGGTTTCACATGCCACCAACTCCACATTCACAGGCAACTTCAGCGCCACAGCCGTTTTCAGATAGCCCTCAATGCAAAGGCTCTAGACGCAAATATTGGTGTGAGAGCTAATTCAATCAAGGAAACACTGCATGTTGGTGAAGGGCATATTGAAGAAGGATCAGCCGAGTGGTTCTTGTGGGAGAACAACTCCATTTGGCTCACTAACTTCACACACCATCAGGCTTCCAAGCAGCTCTCAAGGAAACTCAGTTTTCACACTCTATGCTTAGTGCCCTTTGAGTGCCTAGGACTGAAATGAAGCTTGGTCAGCATCCCACACAAACGAATGCTCCACATGCGGGTTTCACATGCCACCAACTCCACATTCACAGGCAACTTCAGCGCCACAGCCGTTTTCAGATCGCCCTCAATGCAAAGGCTCTAGACGCAAATATTGGTGTGAGAGCTAATTCAATCAAGGAAACACTGCATGTTGGTGAAGGGCATATTGAAGAAGGATCAGCCGAGTGGTTCTTGTGGGAGAACAACTCCATTTGGCTCACTAACTTCACACACCATCAGGCTTCCAAGCAGCTCTCAAGGAAACTCAGTTTTCACACTCTATGCTTAGTGCTCTATGTGTGCCTAGGACTGAAATGAAGCTTGGTCAGCATCCCACACAAACGAATGCTCCACATGCGGGTTTCACATGCCACCAACTCCACATTCTCAGGCAACTTCAGCGCCACAGCCGTTTTCAGATAGCCCTCAATGCAAAGGCTCTAGACGCAAATATTGGTGTGAGAGCTAATTCAATCAAGGAAACACTGCATGTTGGTGAAGGGCATATTGAAGAAGGATCAGCCGAGTGGTTCTTGTGGGAGAACAACTCCATTTGGCTCACTAACTTCACACACCATCAGGCTTCCAAGCAGCTCTCAAGGAAACTCAGTTTTCACACTCTATGCTTAGTGCCCTTTCTATGGCTAGGACTGAAATCAACCTGGTAGAGCATCCCACACAAACGAATGCTCCACATGCGGGTTTCACATGCCACCAACTCCACATTCACAGGCAACTTCAGCGCCACAGCCGTTTTCAGATAGCCCTCAATGCAAAGGCTCTAGACGCAAATATTGGTGTGAGAGCTAATTCAATCAAGGAAACACTGCATGTTGGTGAAGGGCATTTTGAAGAAGGATCGGTCGAGGGGTTCTTGTGGGAGAACAACTCCATTTGGCTCACTAACTTCACACACCATCAGGCTTCCAAGCAGCTCTCAAGGAAACTCAGTTTTCACACTCTATGCTTAGTGCCCTTTGAGTGCATTATCTAGGAATGAACCTGGTAGAGCATCCCACACAAACGAATGTTCCACATGCGAGTTTCACATGCCACGAACTCCACATTCACAGGCAACTCCAGCGCCACAGCCGTTTTCAGATAGCCCTCAATGCAAAGGCTCTAGACGCAAATATTGGTGTGAGAGCTAATTCAATCAAGGAAACACTGCATGTTGGTGAAGGGCATATTGAAGAAGGATCAGTCGAGTGGTTCTTGTGGGAGAACAACTCCATTTGGCTCACTAACTTCACACACCATCAGGCTTCCAAGCAGCTCTCAAGGAAACTCAGTTTTCACACTCTATGCTTAGTGCTCTATGTGTGCCTAGGACTGAAATGAAGCTTGGTCAGCATCCCACACAAACGAATGCTCCACATGCGGGTTTCACATGCCACCAACTCCACATTCTCAGGCAACTTCAGCGCCACAGCCGTTTTCAGATAGCCCTCAATGCAAAGGCTCTAGACGCAAATATTGGTGTGAGAGCTAATTCAATCAAGGAAACACTGCATGTTGGTGAAGGGCATATTGAAGAAGGATCAGCCGAGTGGTTCTTGTGGGAGAACAACTCCATTTGGCTCACTAACTTCACACACCATCAGGCTTCCAAGCAGCTCTCAAGGAAACTCAGTTTTCACACTCTATGCTTAGTGCCCTTTGAGTGCCCAGGACTGAAATGAAGCTTGGTCAGCATCCCACACAAACGAATGCTCCACATGCGGGTTTCACATGCCACCAACTCCACATTCACAGGCAACTTCAGCGCCACAGCCGTTTTCAGATAGCCCTCAATGCAAAGGCTCTAGACGCAAATATTGGTGTGAGAGCTAATTCAATCAAGGAAACACTGCATGTTGGTGAAGGGCATATTGAAGAAGGATCAGCCGAGTAGTTCTTGTGGGAGAACAACTCCATTTGGCTAACTAACTTCACACATCATCAGGCTTCCAAGCAGCTCTCAAGGAAAATCAGTTTTCACACTCTATGTTTAGTGCCCTTTGAATGCATTATCTAGGAATGAAACTGGTAGAGCATCCCACACAAACGAATGCTCCACATGCGGGTTTCACATGCCACCAACTCCACATTCACAGGCAACTTCAGCGCCACAGCCGTTTTCAGATAGCCCTCAATGCAAAGGCTCTAGACGCAAATATTGGTGTGAGAGCTAATTCAATCAAGGAAACACTGCATGTTGGTGAAGGGCATATTGAAGAAGGATCAGCCGAGTGGTTCTTGTGGGAGAACAACTCCATTTGGCTCACTAACTTCACACACCATCAGGCTTCCAAGCAGCTCTCAAGGAAACTCAGTTTTCACACTCTATGCTTAGTGCCCTTTGAGTGCCTAGGACTGAAATGAAGCTTGGTCAGCATCCCACACAAACGAATGCTCCACATGCGGGTTTCACATGCCACCAACTCCACATTCACAGGCAACTTCAGCGCCACAGCCGTTTTCAGATAGCCCTCAATGCAAAGGCTCTAGACGCAAATATTGGTGTGAGAGCTAATTCAATCAAGGAAACACTGCATGTTGGTGAAGGGCATATTGAAGAAGGATCAGCCGAGTAGATCTTGTGGGAGAACAACTCCATTTGGCTCACTAACTTCACACACCATCAGGCTTCCAAACAGCTCTCAAGGAAACTCAGTTTTCACACTCTATGCTTAGTGCCCTTTGAGTGCCTAGGACTGAAATGAAGCTTGGTCAGCATCCCACACAAACGAATGCTCCACATGCGGGTTTCACATGCCACCAACTCCACATTCACAGGCAACTTCAGCGCCACAGCCGTTTTCAGATAGCCCTCAATGCAAAGGCTCTAGACGCAAATATTGGTGTGAGAGCTAATTCAATCAAGGAAACACTGCATGTTGGTGAAGGGCATATTGAAGAAGGATCAGCCGAGTGGTTCTTGTGGGAGAACAACTCCATTTGGCTCACTAACTTCACACACCATCAGGCTTCCAAGCAGCTCTCAAGGAAACTCAGTTTTCACACTCTATGCTTAGTGCCCTTTGAGTGCCTAGGACTGAAATGAAGCTTGGAGAGCATCCCACACAAACGAATGCTCCACATGCGGGTTTCACATGCCACCAACTCCACATTCACAGGCAACTTCAGCGCCACAGCCGTTTTCAGATAGCCCTCAATGCAAAGGCTCTAGACGCAAATATTGGTGTGAGAGCTAATTCAATCAAGGAAACACTGCATGTTGGTGAAGGGCATATTGAAGAAGGATCAGCCGAGTAGTTCTTGTGGGAGAACAACTCCATTTGGCTCACTAACTTCACACACCATCAGGCTTCCAAGCAGCTCTCAAGGAAAATCAGTTTTCACACTCTATGTTTAGTGCCCTTTGAATGCATTATCTAGGAATGAACCTGGTAGAGCATCCCACACAAATGAATGCTCCACATGCAGGTTTCACATGCCACCAACTCCACATTCACAGGCAACTTCAGCGCCACAGCCGTTTTCAGATAGCCCTCAATGCAAAGGCTCTAGACGCAAATATTGGTGTGAGAGCTAATTCAATCAAGGAAACACTGCATGTTGGTGAAGGGCATATTGAAGAAGGATCAGCCGAGTGGTTCTTGTGGGAGAACAACTCCATTTGGCTCACTAACTTCACACACCATCAGGCTTCCAAGCAGCTCTCAAGGAAACTCAGTTTTCACACTCTATGCTTAGTGCCCTTTGAGTGCCTAGGACTGAAATGAAGCTTGGTCAGCATCCCACACAAACGAATGCTCCACATGCGGGTTTCACATGCCACCAACTCCACATTCACAGGCAACTTCAGCGCCACAGCCGTTTTCAGATCGCCCTTAATGCAAAGGCTCTAGACGCAAATATTGGTGTGAGAGCTAATTCAATCAAGGAAACACTGCATGTTGGTGAAGGGCATATTGAAGAAGGATCAGCCGAGTGGTTCTTGTGGGAGAACAACTCCATTTGGCTCACTAACTTCACACACCATCAGGCTTCCAAGCAGCTCTCAAGGAAACTCAGTTTTCACACTCTATGCTTAGTGCTCTATGTGTGCCTAGGACTGAAATGAAGCTTGGTCAGCATCCCACACAAACGAATGCTCCACATGCGGGTTTCACATGCCACCAACTCCACATTCTCAGGCAACTTCAGCGCCACAGCCGTTTTCAGATAGCCCTCAATGCAAAGGCTCTAGACGCAAATATTGGTGTGAGAGCTAATTCAATCAAGGAAACACTGCATGTTGGTGAAGGGCATATTGAAGAAGGATCAGCCGAGTGGTTCTTGTGGGAGAACAACTCCATTTGGCTCACTAACTTCACACACCATCAGGCTTCCAAGCAGCTCTCAAGGAAACTCAGTTTTCACACTCTATGCTTAGTGCCCTTTCTATGGCTAGGACTGAAATGAACCTGGTAGAGCATCCCACACAAACGAATGCTCCACATGCGGGTTTCACATGCCACCAACTCCACATTCACAGGCAACTTCAGCGCCACAGCCGTTTTCAGATAGCCCTCAATGCAAAGGATCTAGACGCAAATATTGGTGTGAGAGCTAATTCAATCAAGGAAACACTGCATGTTGGTGAAGGGCATTTTGAAGAAGGATCGGTCGAGGGGTTCTTGTGGGAGAACAACTCCATTTGGCTCACTAACTTCACACACCATCAGGCTTCCAAGCAGCTCTCAAGGAAACTCAGTTTTCACACTCTATGCTTAGTGCCCTTTGAGTGCATTATCTAGGAATGAACCTGGTAGAGCATCCCACACAAACGAATGTTCCACATGCGAGTTTCACATGCCACGAACTCCACATTCACAGGCAACTTCAGCGCCACAGCCATTTTCAGATAGCCCTCAATGCAAAGGCTCTAGACGCAAATATTGGTGTGAGAGCTAATTCAATCAAGGAAACACTGCATGTTGGTGAAGGGCATATTGAAGAAGGATCAGTCGAGTGGTTCTTGTGGGAGAACAACTCCATTTGGCTCACTAACTTCACACACCATCAGGCTTCCAAGCAGCTCTCAAGGAAACTCAGTTTTCACACTCTATGCTTAGTTCCCTTTGAGTGCCTAGGACTGAAATGAAGCTTGGTCAGCATCCCACACAAACGAATGCTACACATGCGGGTTTCACATGCCACCAACTCCACATTCTCAGGCAACTTCAGCGCCACAGCCGTTTTCAGATAGCCCTCAATGCAAAGGCTCTAGACGCAAATATTGGTGTGAGAGCTAATTCAATCAAGGAAACACTGCATGTTGGTGAAGGGCATATTGAAGAAGGATCAGCCGAGTGGTTCTTGTGGGAGAACAACTCCATTTGGCTCACTAACTTCACACACCATCAGGCTTCCAAGCAGCTCTCAAGGAAACTCAGTTTTCACACTCTATGCTTAGTGCCCTTTGAGTGCCCAGGACTGAAATGAAGCTTGGTCAGCATCCCACACAAACGAATGCTCCACATGCGGGTTTCACATGCCACCAACTCCACATTCACAGGCAACTTCAGCGCCACAGCCGTTTTCAGATAGCCCTCAATGCAAAGGCTCTAGACGCAAATATTGGTGTGAGAGCTAATTCAATCAAGGAAACACTGCATGTTGGTGAAGGGCATATTGAAGAAGGATCAGCCGAGTAGTTCTTGTGGGAGAACAACTCCATTTGGCTAACTAACTTCACACATCATCAGGCTTCCAAGCAGCTCTCAAGGAAAATCAGTTTTCACACTCTATGTTTAGTGCCCTTTGAATGCATTATCTAGGAATGAACCTGGTAGAGCATCCCACACAAACGAATGCTCCACATGCGGGTTTCACATGCCACCAACTCCACATTCACAGGCAACTTCAGCGCCACAGCCGTTTTCAGATAGCCCTCAATGCAAAGGCTCTAGACGCAAATATTGGTGTGAGAGCTAATTCAATCAAGGAAACACTGCATGTTGGTGAAGGGCATATTGAAGAAGGATCAGCCGAGTGGTTCTTGTGGGAGAACAACTCCATTTGGCTCACTAACTTCACACACCATCAGGCTTCCAAGCAGCTCTCAAGGAAACTCAGTTTTCACACTCTATGCTTAGTGCCCTTTGAGTGCATTATCTAGGAATGAACTTGGTAGAGCATCCCACACAAACGAATGCTCCACATGCGGGTTTCACATGCCACCAACTCCACATTCACAGGCAACTTCAGCGCCACAGCCGTTTTCAGATAGCCCTCAATGCAAAGGCTCTAGACGCAAATATTGGTGTGAGAGCTAATTCAATCAAGGAAACACTGCATGTTGGTGAAGGGCATATTGAAGAAGGATCAGCCGAGTGGTTCTTGTGGGAGAACAACTCCATTTGGCTCACTAACTTCACACACCATCAGGCTTCCAAGCAGCTCTCAAGGAAACTCAGTTTTCACACTCTATGCTTAGTGCTCTATGTGTGCCTAGGACTGAAATGAAGCTTGGTCAGCATCCCACACAAACGAATGCTCCACATGCGGGTTTCACATGCCACCAACTCCACATTCTCAGGCAACTTCAGCGCCACAGCCGTTTTCAGATAGCCCTCAATGCAAAGGCTCTAGACGCAAATATTGGTGTGAGAGCTAATTCAATCAAGGAAACACTGCATGTTGGTGAAGGGCATATTGAAGAAGGATCAGCCTAGTGGTTCTTGTGGGAGAACAACTCCATTTGGCTCACTAACTTCACACACCATCAGGCTTCCAAGCAGCTCTCAAGGAAACTCAGTTTTCACACTCTATGCTTAGTGCCCTTTGAGTGCCCAGGACTGAAATGAAGCTTGGAGAGCATCCCACACAAACGAATGCTCCAAATGCGGGTTTCACATGCCACCAACTCCACATTCACAGGCAACTTCAGCGCCACAGCCGTTTTCAGATAGCCCTCAATGCAAAGGCTCTAGACGCAAATATTGGTGTGAGAGCTAATTCAATCAAGGAAACACTGCATGTTGGTGAAGGGCATATTGAAGAAGGATCAGCCGAGTAGTTCTTGTGGGAGAACAACTCCATTTGGCTAACTAAGTTCACACACCATCAGGCTTCCAAGCAGCTCTCAAGGAAAATCAGTTTTCACACTCTATGTTTAGTGCCCTTTGAATGCATTATCTAGGAATGAACCTGGTAGAGCATCCCACACAAACGAATGCTCCACATGCGGGTTTCACATGCCACCAACTCCACATTCACAGGCAACTTCAGCGCCACAGCCGTTTTCAGATAGCCCTCAATGCAAAGGCTCTAGACGCAAATATTGGTGTGAGAGCTAATTCAATCAAGGAAACACTGCATGTTGGTGAAGGGCATATTGAAGAAGGATCAGCCGAGTGGTTCTTGTGGGAGAACAACTCCATTTGGCTCACTAACTTCACACACCATCAGGCTTCCAAGCAGCTCTCAAGGAAACTCAGTTTTCACACTCTATGCTTAGTGCCCTTTGAGTGCCTAGGACTGAAATGAAGCTTGGTCAGCATCCCACACAAACGAATGCTCCACATGCGGGTTTCACATGCCACCAACTCCACATTCACAGGCAACTTCAGCGCCACAGCCGTTTTCAGATAGCCCTCAATGCAAAGGCTCTAGACGCAAATATTGGTGTGAGAGCTAATTCAATCAAGGAAACACTGCATGTTGGTGAAGGGCATATTGAAGAAGGATCAGCCGAGTAGATCTTGTGGGAGAACAACTCCATTTGGCTAACTAACTTCACACACCATCAGGCTTCCAAGCAGCTCTCAAGGAAACTCAGTTTTCACACTCTATGCTTAGTGCCCTTTGAGTGCCCAGGACTGAAATGAAGCTTGGAGAGCATCCCACACAAACGAATGCTCCACATGCGGGTTTCACATGCCACCAACTCCACATTCACAGGCAACTTCAGCGCCACAGCCGTTTTCAGATAGAACTCAATGCAAAGGCTCTAGACGCAAATATTGGTGTGAGAGCTAATTCAATCAAGGAAACACTGCATGTTGGTGAAGGGCATATTGAAGAAGGATCAGCCGAGTGGTTCTTGTGGGAGAACAACTCCATTTGGCTCACTAACTTCACACACCATCAGGCTTCCAAGCAGCTCTCAAGGAAACTCAGTTTTCACACTCTATGCTTAGTGCCCTTTGAGTGCCCAGGACTGAAATGAAGCTTGGTCAGCATCCCACACAAACGAATGCTCCACATGCGGGTTTCACATGCCACCAACTCCACATTCACAGGCAACTTCAGCGCCACAGCCGTTTTCAGATAGCCCTCAATGCAAAGGCTCTAGACGCAAATATTGGTGTGAGAGCTAATTCAATCAAGGAAACACTGCATGTTGGTGAAGGGCATATTGAAGAAGGATCAGCCGAGTAGTTCTTGTGGGAGAACAACTCCATTTGGCTAACTAACTTCACACATCATCAGGCTTCCAAGCAGCTCTCAAGGAAAATCAGTTTTCACACTCTATGTTTAGTGCCCTTTGAATGCATTATCTAGGAATGAAACTGGTAGAGCATCCCACACAAACGAATGCTCCACATGCGGGTTTCACATGCCACCAACTCCACATTCACAGGCAACTTCAGCGCCACAGCCGTTTTCAGATAGCCCTCAATGCAAAGGCTCTAGACGCAAATATTGGTGTGAGAGCTAATTCAATCAAGGAAACACTGCATGTTGGTGAAGGGCATATTGAAGAAGGATCAGCCGAGTGGTTCTTGTGGGAGAACAACTCCATTTGGCTCACTAACTTCACACACCATCAGGCTTCCAAGCAGCTCTCAAGGAAACTCAGTTTTCACACTCTATGCTTAGTGCCCTTTGAGTGCCTAGGACTGAAATGAAGCTTGGTCAGCATCCCACACAAACGAATGCTCCACATGCGGGTTTCACATGCCACCAACTCCACATTCACAGGCAACTTCAGCGCCACAGCCGTTTTCAGATAGCCCTCAATGCAAAGGCTCTAGACGCAAATATTGGTGTGAGAGCTAATTCAATCAAGGAAACACTGCATGTTGGTGAAGGGCATATTGAAGAAGGATCAGCCGAGTAGATCTTGTGGGAGAACAACTCCATTTGGCTAACTAACTTCACACACCATCAGGCTTCCAAACAGCTCTCAAGGAAACTCAGTTTTCACACTCTATGCTTAGTGCCCTTTGAGTGCCTAGGACTGAAATGAAGCTTAGTCAGCATCCCACACAAACGAATGCTCCACATGCGGGTTTCACATGCCACCAACTCCACATTCACAGGCAACTTCAGCGCCACAGCCGTTTTCAGATAGCCCTCAATGCAAAGGCTCTAGACGCAAATATTGGTGTGAGAGCTAATTCAATCAAGGAAACACTGCATGTTGGTGAAGGGCATATTGAAGAAGGATCAGCCGAGTGGTTCTTGTGGGAGAACAACTCCATTTGGCTCACTAACTTCACACACCATCAGGCTTCCAAGCAGCTCTCAAGGAAACTCAGTTTTCACACTCTATGCTTAGTGCCCTTTGAGTGCCTAGGACTGAAATGAAGCTTGGAGAGCATCCCACACAAACGAATGCTCCACATGCGGGTTTCACATGCCACCAACTCCACATTCACAGGCAACTTCAGCGCCACAGCCGTTTTCAGATAGCCCTCAATGCAAAGGCTCTAGACGCAAATATTGGTGTGAGAGCTAATTCAATCAAGGAAACACTGCATGTTGGTGAAGGGCATATTGAAGAAGGATCAGCCGAGTAGTTCTTGTGGGAGAACAACTCCATTTGGCTAACTAACTTCACACACCATCAGGCTTCCAAGCAGCTCTCAAGGAAAATCAGTTTTCACACTCTATGTTTAGTGCCCTTTGAATGCATTATCTAGGAATGAACCTGGTAGAGCATCCCACACAAATGAATGCTCCACATGCAGGTTTCACATGCCACCAACTCCACATTCACAGGCAACTTCAGCGCCACAGCCGTTTTCAGATAGCCCTCAATGCAAAGGCTCTAGACGCAAATATTGGTGTGAGAGCTAATTCAATCAAGGAAACACTGCATGTTGGTGAAGGGCATATTGAAGAAGGATCAGCCGAGTGGTTCTTGTGGGAGAACAACTCCATTTGGCTCACTAACTTCACACACCATCAGGCTTCCAAGCAGCTCTCAAGGAAACTCAGTTTTCACACTCTATGCTTAGTGCCCTTTGAGTGCCTAGGACTGAAATGAAGCTTGGTCAGCATCCCACACAAACGAATGCTCCACATGCGGGTTTCACATGCCACCAACTCCACATTCACAGGCAACTTCAGCGCCACAGCCGTTTTCAGATCGCCCTCAATGCAAAGGCTCTAGACGCAAATATTGGTGTGAGAGCTAATTCAATCAAGGAAACACTGCATGTTGGTGAAGGGCATATTGAAGAAGGATCAGCCGAGTGGTTCTTGTGGGAGAACAACTCCATTTGGCTCACTAACTTCACACACCATCAGGCTTCCAAGCAGCTCTCAAGGAAACTCAGTTTTCACACTCTATGCTTAGTGCTCTATGTGTGCCTAGGACTGAAATGAAGCTTGGTCAGCATCCCACACAAACGAATGCTCCACATGCGGGTTTCACATGCCACCAACTCCACATTCTCAGGCAACTTCAGCGCCACAGCCGTTTTCAGATAGCCCTCAATGCAAAGGCTCTAGACGCAAATATTGGTGTGAGAGCTAATTCAATCAAGGAAACACTGCATGTTGGTGAAGGGCATATTGAAGAAGGATCAGCCGAGTGGTTCTTGTGGGAGAACAACTCCATTTGGCTCACTAACTTCACACACCATCAGGCTTCCAAGCAGCTCTCAAGGAAACTCAGTTTTCACACTCTATGCTTAGTGCCCTTTCTATGGCTAGGACTGAAATGAACCTGGTAGAGCATCCCACACAAACGAATGCTCCACATGCGGGTTTCACATGCCACCAACTCCACATTCACAGGCAACTTCAGCGCCACAGCCGTTTTCAGATAGCCCTCAATGCAAAGGATCTAGACGCAAATATTGGTGTGAGAGCTAATTCAATCAAGGAAACACTGCATGTTGGTGAAGGGCATTTTGAAGAAGGATCGGTGGAGGGGTTCTTGTGGGAGAACAACTCCATTTGGCTCACTAACTTCACACACCATCAGGCTTCCAAGCAGCTCTCAAGGAAACTCAGTTTTCACACTCTATGCTTAGTGCCCTTTGAGTGCATTATCTAGGAATGAACCTGGTAGAGCATCCCACACAAACGAATGTTCCACATGCGAGTTTCACATGCCACGAACTCCACATTCACAGGCAACTTCAGCGCCACAGCCATTTTCAGATAGCCCTCAATGCAAAGGCTCTAGACGCAAATATTGGTGTGAGAGCTAATTCAATCAAGGAAACACTGCATGTTGGTGAAGGGCATATTGAAGAAGGATCAGTCGAGTGGTTCTTGTGGGAGAACAACTCCATTTGGCTCACTAACTTCACACACCATCAGGCTTCCAAGCAGCTCTCAAGGAAACTCAGTTTTCACACTCTATGCTTAGTGCTCTATGTGTGCCTAGGACTGAAATGAAGCTTGGTCAGCATCCCACACAAACGAATGCTACACATGCGGGTTTCACATGCCACCAACTCCACATTCTCAGGCAACTTCAGCGCCACAGCCGTTTTCAGATAGCCCTCAATGCAAAGGCTCTAGACGCAAATATTGGTGTGAGAGCTAATTCAATCAAGGAAACACTGCATGTTGGTGAAGGGCATATTGAAGAAGGATCAGCCGAGTGGTTCTTGTGGGAGAACAACTCCATTTGGCTCACTAACTTCACACACCATCAGGCTTCCAAGCAGCTCTCAAGGAAACTCAGTTTTCACACTCTATGCTTAGTGCCCTTTGAGTGCCCAGGACTGAAATGAAGCTTGGTCAGCATCCCACACAAACGAATGCTCCACATGCGGGTTTCACATGCCACCAACTCCACATTCACAGGCAAATTCAGCGCCACAGCCGTTTTCAGATAGCCCTCAATGCAAAGGCTCTAGACGCAAATATTGGTGTGAGAGCTAATTCAATCAAGGAAACACTGCATGTTGGTGAAGGGCATATTGAAGAAGGATCAGCCGAGTAGTTCTTGTGGGAGAACAACTCCATTTGGCTAACTAACTTCACACATCATCAGGCTTCCAAGCAGCTCTCAAGGAAAATCAGTTTTCACACTCTATGTTTAGTGCCCTTTGAATGCATTATCTAGGAATGAACCTGGTAGAGCATCCCACACAAACGAATGCTCCACATGCGGGTTTCACATGCCACCAACTCCACATTCACAGGCAACTTCAGCGCCACAGCCGTTTTCAGATAGCCCTCAATGCAAAGGCTCTAGACGCAAATATTGGTGTGAGAGCTAATTCAATCAAGGAAACACTGCATGTTGGTGAAGGGCATATTGAAGAAGGATCAGCCGAGTGGTTCTTGTGGGAGAACAACTCCATTTGGCTCACTAACTTCACACACCATCAGGCTTCCAAGCAGCTCTCAAGGAAACTCAGTTTTCACACTCTATGCTTAGTGCTCTATGTGTGCCTAGGACTGAAATGAAGCTTGGTCAGCATCCCACACAAACGAATGCTCCACATGCGGGTTTCACATGCCACCAACTCCACATTCTCAGGCAACTTCAGCGCCACAGCCGTTTTCAGATAGCCCTCAATGCAAAGGCTCTAGACGCAAATATTGGTGTGAGAGCTAATTCAATCAAGGAAACACTGCATGTTGGTGAAGGGCATATTGAAGAAGGATCAGCCTAGTGGTTCTTGTGGGAGAACAACTCCATTTGGCTCACTAACTTCACACACCATCAGGCTTCCAAGCAGCTCTCAAGGAAACTCAGTTTTCACACTCTATGCTTAGTGCCCTTTGAGTGCCCAGGACTGAAATGAAGCTTGGAGAGCATCCCACACAAACGAATGCTCCAAATGCGGGTTTCACATGCCACCAACTCCACATTCACAGGCAACTTCAGCGCCACAGCCGTTTTCAGATAGCCCTCAATGCAAAGGCTCTAGACGCAAATATTGGTGTGAGAGCTAATTCAATCAAGGAAACACTGCATGTTGGTGAAGGGCATATTGAAGAAGGATCAGCCGAGTAGTTCTTGTGGGAGAACAACTCCATTTGGCTAACTAAGTTCACACACCATCAGGCTTCCAAGCAGCTCTCAAGGAAAATCAGTTTTCACACTCTATGTTTAGTGCCCTTTGAATGCATTATCTAGGAATGAACCTGGTAGAGCATCCCACACAAACGAATGCTCCACATGCGGGTTTCACATGCCACCAACTCCACATTCACAGGCAACTTCAGCGCCACAGCCGTTTTCAGATAGCCCTCAATGCAAAGGCTCTAGACGCAAATATTGGTGTGAGAGCTAATTCAATCAAGGAAACACTGCATGTTGGTGAAGGGCATATTGAAGAAGGATCAGCCGAGTGGTTCTTGTGGGAGAACAACTCCATTTGGCTCACTAACTTCACACACCATCAGGCTTCCAAGCAGCTCTCAAGGAAACTCAGTTTTCACACTCTAAGCTTAGTGCCCTTTGAGTGCCTAGGACTGAAATGAAGCTTGGTCAGCATCCCACACAAACGAATGCTCCACATGCGGGTTTCACATGCCACCAACTCCACATTCACAGGCAACTTCAGCGCCACAGCCGTTTTCAGATAGCCCTCAATGCAAAGGCTCTAGACGCAAATATTGGTGTGAGAGCTAATTCAATCAAGGAAACACTGCATGTTGGTGAAGGGCATATTGAAGAAGGATCAGCCGAGTAGATCTTGTGGGAGAACAACTCCATTTGGCTAACTAACTTCACACACCATCAGGCTTCCAAGCAGCTCTCAAGGAAACTCAGTTTTCACACTCTATGCTTAGTGCCCTTTGAGTGCCCAGGACTGAAATGAAGCTTGGAGAGCATCCCACACAAACGAATGCTCCACATGCGGGTTTCACATGCC
This sequence comes from Ochotona princeps, assembly GCF_030435755.1. NCBI lineage: Eukaryota > Metazoa > Chordata > Mammalia > Lagomorpha > Ochotonidae > Ochotona > Ochotona princeps. Next base: position 39,192 of record NW_026699012.1, on the reverse strand, counting down.
ACCAACTCCACATTCACAGGCAACTTCAGCGCCACAGCCGTTTTCAGATAGAACTCAATGCAAAGGCTCTAGACGCAAATATTGGTGTGAGAGATAATTCAATCAAGGAAACACTGCATGTTGGTGAAGGGCATATTGAAGAAGGATCAGCCTAGTGGTTCTTGTGGGAGAACAACTCCATTTGGCTCACTAACTTCATACACCATCAGGCTTCCAAGCAGCTCTCAAGGAAACTCAGTTTTCACACTCTATGTTTAGTGCCTTTTGAATGCATTATCTAGGAATGAACCTGGTAGAGCATCCCACACAAACGAATGCTCCACATGCGGGTTTCACATGCCACCAACTCCACATTCACAGGCAACTTCAGCGCCACAGCCGTTTTCAGATAGCCCTCAATGCAAAGGCTCTAGACGCAAATATTGGTGTGAGAGCTAATTCAATCAAGGAAACACTGCATGTGGGTGAAGGGCATATTGAAGAAGGATCAGCCGAGTGGTTCTTGTGGGAGAACAACTCCATTTGGCTCACTAACTTCACACACCATCAGGCTTCCAAGCAGCTCTCAAGGAAACTCAGTTTTCACACTCTATGCTTAGTGCCCTTTCTATGGCTAGGACTGAAATGAACCTGGTAGAGCATCCCACACAAACGAATGCTCCACATGCGGGTTTCACATGCCACCGAACTCCACATTCACAGGCAACTTCAGCGCCACAGCCGTTTTCAGATAGCCCTCAATGCAAAGGCTCTAGACGCAAATATTGGTGTGAGAGCTAATTCAATCAAGGAAACACTGCATGTTGGTGAAGGGCATATTGAAGAAGGATCAGCCGAGTAGTTCTTGTGGGAGAACAACTCCATTTGGCTAACTAACTTCACACACCATCAGGCTTCCAAGCAGCTCTCAAGGAAAATCAGTTTTCACACTCTATGTTTAGTGCCCTTTGAATGCATTATCTAGGAATGAACCTGGTAGAGCATCCCACACAAACGAATGCTCCACATGCGGGTTTCACATGCCACCAACTCCACATTCACAGGCAACTTCAGCGCCACAGCCGTTTTCAGATAGCCCTCAATGCAAAGGCTCTAGACGCAAATATTGGTGTGAGAGCTAATTCAATCAAGAAAACACTGCATGTTGGTGAAGGGCATATTGAAGAAGGATCAGCCGAGTGGTTCTTGTGGGAGAACAACTCCATTTGGCTCACTAACTTCACACACCATCAGGCTTCCAAGCAGCTCTCAAGGAAACTCAGTTTTCACACTCTATGCTTAGTGCCCTTTGAGTGCCTAGGACTGAAATGAAGCTTGGTCAGCATCCCACACAAACGAATGCTCCACATGCGGGTTTCACATGCCACCAACTCCACATTCACAGGCAACTTCAGCGCCACAGCCGTTTTCAGATAGCCCTCAATGCAAAGGCTCTAGACGCAAATATTGGTGTGAGAGCTAATTCAATCAAGGAAACACTGCATGTTGGTGAAGGGCATATTGAAGAAGGATCAGCCGAGTAGATCTTGTGGGAGAACAACTCCATTTGGCTAACTAACTTCACACACCATCAGGCTTCCAAGCAGCTCTCAAGGAAACTCAGTTTTCACACTCTATGCTTAGTGCCCTTTGAGTGCCTAGGACTGAAATGAAGCTTGGTCAGCATCCCACACAAACGAATGCTCCACATGCGGGTTTCACATGCCACCAACTCCACATTCACAGGCAACTTCAGCGCCACAGCCGTTTTCAGATAGAACTCAATGCAAAGGCTCTAGACGCAAATATTGGTGTGAGAGCTAATTCAATCAAGGAAACACTGCATGTTGGTGAAGGGCATATTGAAGAAGGATCAGCCGAGTGGTTCTTGTGGGAGAACAACTCCATTTGGCTCACTAACTTCACACACCATCAGGCTTCCAAGCAGCTCTCAAGGAAACTCAGTTTTCACACTCTATGCTTAGTGCTCTATGTGTGCCTAGGACTGAAATGAAGCTTGGTCAGCATCCCACACAAAACGAATGCTCCACATGCGGGTTTCACATGCCACCAACTCCACATTCTCAGACAACTTCAGCGCCACAGCCGTTTTCAGATAGCCCTCAATGCAAAGGCTCTAGACGCAAATATTGGTGTGAGAGCTAATTCAATCAAGGAAACACTGCATGTGGGTGAAGGGCATATTGAAGAAGGATCAGCCGAGTGGTTCTTGTGGGAGAACAACTCCATTTGGCTCACTAACTTCACACACCATCAGGCTTCCAAGCAGCTCTCAAGGAAACTCAGTTTTCACACTCTATGTTTAGTGCCCTTTGAGTGCATTATCTAGGAATGAACCTGGTAGAGCATCCCACACAAACGAATGCTCCACATGCGGGTTTCACATGCCACCAACTCCACATTCTCAGGCAACTTCAGCGCCACAGCCGTTTTCAGATAGCCCTCAATGCAAAGGCTCTAGACGCAAATATTGGTGTGAGAGCTAATTCAATCAAGGAAACACTGCATGTTGGTGAAGGGCATATTGAAGAAGGATCAGCCGAGTGGTTCTTGTGGGAGAACAACTCCATTTGGCTCACTAACTTCACACACCATCAGGCTTCCAAGCAGCTCTCAAGGAAACTCAGTTTTCACACTCTATGCTTAGTGCCCTTTGAGTGCATTATCTAGGAATGAACCTGGTAGAGCATCCCACACAAACGAATGCTCCACATGCGGGTTTCACATGCCACCAACTCCACATTCACAGGCAACTTCAGCGCCACAGCCGTTTTCAGATAGCCCTCAATGCAAAGGCTCTAGACGCAAATATTGGTGTGAGAGCTAATTCAATCAAGGAAACACTGCATGTGGGTGAAGGGCATATTGAAGAAGGATCAGCCGAGTGGTTCTTGTGGGAGAACAACTCCATTTGGCTCACTAACTTCACACACCATCAGGCTTCCAAGCAGCTCTCAAGGAAACTCAGTTTTCACACTCTAAGCTTAGTGCTCTATGTGTGCCTAGGACTGAAATGAAGCTTGGTCAGCATCCCACACAAACGAATGCTCCACATGCGGGTTTCACATGCCACCAACTCCACATTCACAGGCAACTTCAGCGCCACAGCCGTTTTCAGATAGCCCTCAATGCAAAGGCTCTAGACGCAAATATTGGTGTGAGAGCTAATTCAATCAAGGAAACACTGCATGTTGGTGAAGGGCATATTGAAGAAGGATCAGCCGAGTAGTTCTTGTGGGAGAACAACTCCATTTGGCTCACTAACTTCACACACCATCAGGCTTCCAAGCAGCTCTCAAGGAAACTCAGTTTTCACACTCTATGTTTAGTGCCCTTTGAATGGATTATCTAGGAATGAACCTGGTAGAGCATCCCACACAAACGAATGCTCCACATGCGGGTTTCACATGCCACCAACTCCACATTCACAGGCAACTTCAGCGCCACAGCCGTTTTCAGATAGCCCTCAATGCAAAGGCTCTAGACGCAAATATTGGTGTGAGAGCTAATTCAATCAAGGAAACACTGCATGTTGGTGAAGGGCATATTGAAGAAGGATCAGCCGAGTGGTTCTTGTGGGAGAACAACTCCATTTGGCTCACTAACTTCACACACCATCAGGCTTCCAAGCAGCTCTCAAGGAAACTCAGTTTTCACACTCTATGCTTAGTGCCCTTTGAGTGCCTAGGACTGAAATGAAGCTTGGTCAGCATCCCACACAAACGAATGCTCCACATGCGGGTTTCACATGCCACCAACTCCACATTCACAGGCAACTTCAGCGCCACAGCCGTTTTCAGATAGCCCTCAATGCAAAGGCTCTAGACGCAAATATTGGTGTGAGAGCTAATTCAATCAAGGAAACACTGCATGTTGGTGAAGGGCATATTGAAGAAGGATCAGCCGATTAGATCTTGTGGGAGAACAACTCCATTTGGCTAACTAACTTCACACACCATCAGGCTTCCAAGCAGCTCTCAAGGAAACTCAGTTTTCACACTCTATGCTTAGTGCCCTTTGAGTGCCTAGGACTGAAATGAAGCTTGGTTAGCATCCCACACAAACGAATGCTCCACATGCGGGTTTCACATGCCACCAACTCCACATTCACAGGCAACTTCAGCGCCACAGCCGTTTTCAGATAGAACTCAATGCAAAGGCTCTAGACGCAAATATTGGTGTGAGAGCTAATTCAATCAAGGAAACACTGCATGTTGGTGAAGGGCATATTGAAGAAGGATCAGCCGAGTGGTTCTTGTGGGAGAACAACTCCATTTGGCTCACTAACTTCACACACCATCAAGCTTCCAAGCAGCTCTCAAGGAAACTCAGTTTTCACACTCTATGCTTAGTGCTCTATGTGTGCCTAGGACTGAAATGAAGCTTGGTCAGCATCCCACACAAACGAATGCTCCACATGCGGGTTTCACATGCCACCAACTCCACATTCTCAGGCAACTTCAGCGCCACAGCCGTTTTCAGATAGCCCTCAATGCAAAGGCTCTAGACGCAAATATTGGTGTGAGAGCTAATTCAATCAAGGAAACACTGCATGTTGGTGAAGGGCATATTGAAGAAGGATCAGCCGAGTGGTTCTTGTGGAGAACAACTCCATTTGGCTCACTAACTTCACACACCATCAGGCTTCCAAGCAGCTCTCAAGGAAACTCAGTTTTCACACTCTATGCTTAGTGCCCTTTGAGTGCCTAGGACTGAAATGAAGCTTGGAGAGCATCCCACACAAACGAATGTTCCACATGCGGGTTTCACATGCCACCAACTCCACATTCACAGGCAACTTCAGCGCCACAGCCGTTTTCAGATAGCCCTCAATGCAAAGGCTCTAGACGCAAATATTGGTGTGAGAGCTAATTCAATCAAGGAAACACTGCATGTTGGTGAAGGGCATATTGAAGAAGGATCAGCCGAGTGGTTCTTGTGGGAGAACAACTCCATTTGGCTCACTAACTTCACACACCATCAGGCTTCCAAGCAGCTCTCAAGGAAACTCAGTTTTCACACTCTATGCTTAGTGCCCTTTGTATGGCTAGGACTGAAATGAACCTGGTAGAGCATCCCACACAAACGAATGCTCCACATGCGGGTTTCACATGCCACCAACTCCACATTCACAGGCAACTTCAGCGCCACAGCCGTTTTCAGATAGCCCTCAATGCAAAGGCTCTAGACGCAAATATTGGTGTGAGAGCTAATTCAATCAAGGAAACACTGCATGTTGGTGAAGGGCATATTGAAGAAGGATCAGCCGAGTAGATCTTGTGGGAGAACAACTCCATTTGGCTAACTAACTTCACACACCATCAGGCTTCCAAGCAGCTCTCAAGGAAACTCAGTTTTCACACTCTATGCTTAGTGCCCTTTGAGTGCCCAGGACTGAAATGAAGCTTGGAGAGCATCCCACACAAACGAATGCTCCACATGCGGGTTTCACATGCCACCAACTCCACATTCACAGGCAACTTCAGCGCCACAGCCGTTTTCAGATAGAACTCAATGCAAAGGCTCTAGACGCAAATATTGGTGTGAGAGCTAATTCAATCAAGGAAACACTGCATGTTGGTGAAGGGCATATTGAAGAAGGATCAGCCGAGTGGTTCTTGTGGGTGAACAACTCCATTTGGCTCACTAACTTCATACACCATCAGGCTTCCAAGCAGCTCTCAAGGAAACTCAGTTTTCACACTCTATGTTTAGTGCCTTTTGAATGCATTATCTAGGAATGAATCTGGTAGAGCATCCCACACAAACGAATGCTCCACATGCGGGTTTCACATGCCACCAACTCCACATTCACAGGCAACTTCAGCGCCACAGCCGTTTTCAGATAGCCCTCAATGCAAAGGCTCTAGACGCAAATATTGGTGTGAGAGCTAATTCAATCAAGGAAACACTGCATGTGGGTGAAGGGCATATTGAAGAAGGATCAGCCGAGTGGTTCTTGTGGGAGAACAACTCCATTTGGCTCACTAACTTCACACACCATCAGGCTTCCAAGCAGCTCTCAAGGAAACTCAGTTTTCACACTCTATGCTTAGTGCCCTTTGTATGGCTAGGACTGAAATGAACCTGGTAGAGCATCCCACACAAACGAATGCTCCACATGCGGGTTTCACATGCCACCGAACTCCACATTCACAGGCAACTTCAGCGCCACAGCCGTTTTCAGATAGCCCTCAATGCAAAGGCTCTAGACGCAAATATTGGTGTGAGAGCTAATTCAATCAAGGAAACACTGCATGTTGGTGAAGGGCATATTGAAGAAGGATCAGCCGAGTAGTTCTTGTGGGAGAACAACTCCATTTGGCTAACTAACTTCACACACCATCAGGCTTCCAAGCAGCTCTCAAGGAAAATCAGTTTTCACACTCTATGTTTAGTGCCCTTTGAATGCATTATCTAGGAATGAACCTGGTAGAGCATCCCACACAAACGAATGCTCCACATGCGGGTTTCACATGCCACCAACTCCACATTCACAGGCAACTTCAGCGCCACAGCCGTTTTCAGATAGCCCTCAATGCAAAGGCTCTAGACGCAAATATTGGTGTGAGAGCTAATTCAATCAAGAAAACACTGCATGTTGGTGAAGGGCATATTGAAGAAGGATCAGCCGAGTGGTTCTTGTGGGAGAACAACTCCATTTGGCTCACTAACTTCACACACCATCAGGCTTCCAAGCAGCTCTCAAGGAAACTCAGTTTTCACACTCTATGCTTAGTGCCCTTTGAGTGCCTAGGACTGAAATGAAGCTTGGTCAGCATCCCACACAAACGAATGCTCCACATGCGGGTTTCACATGCCACCAACTCCACATTCACAGGCAACTTCAGCGCCACAGCCGTTTTCAGATAGCCCTCAATGCAAAGGCTCTAGACGCAAATATTGGTGTGAGAGCTAATTCAATCAAGGAAACACTGCATGTTGGTGAAGGGCATATTGAAGAAGGATCAGCCGAGTAGATCTTGTGGGAGAACAACTCCATTTGGCTAACTAACTTCACACACCATCAGGCTTCCAAGCAGCTCTCAAGGAAACTCAGTTTTCACACTCTATGCTTAGTGCCCTTTGAGTGCCTAGGACTGAAATGAAGCTTGGTCAGCATCCCACACAAACGAATGCTGCACATGCGGGTACACATGCCACCAACTCCACATTCACAGGCAACTTCAGCGCCACAGCCGTTTTCAGATAGAACTCAATGCAAAGGCTCTAGACGCAAATATTGGTGTGAGAGCTAATTCAATCAAGGAAACACTGCATGTTGGTGAAGGGCATATTGAAGAAGGATCAGCCGAGTGGTTCTTGTGGGAGAACAACTCCATTTGGCTCACTAACTTCACACACCATCAGGCTTCCAAGCAGCTCTCAAGGAAACTCAGTTTTCACACTCTATGCTTAGTGCTCTATGTGTGCCTAGGACTGAAATGAAGCTTGGTCAGCATCCCACACAAACGAATGCTCCACATGCGGGTTTCACATGCCACCAACTCCACATTCTCAGACAACTTCAGCGCCACAGCCGTTTTCAGATAGCCCTCAATGCAAAGGCTCTAGACGCAAATATTGGTGTGAGAGCTAATTCAATCAAGGAAACACTGCATGTTGGTGAAGGGCATATTGAAGAAGGATCAGCCGAGTAGTTCTTGTGGGAGAACAACTCCATTTGGCTCACTAACTTCATACACCATCAGGCTTCCAAGCAGCTCTCAAGGAAACTCAGTTTTCACACTCTATGTTTAGTGCCCTTTGAGTGCATTATCTAGGAATGAACCTGGTAGAGCATCCCACACAAACGAATGCTCCACATGCGGGTTTCACATGCCACCAACTCCACATTCTCAGGCAACTTCAGCGCCACAGCCGTTTTCAGATAGCCCTCAATGCAAAGGCTCTAGACGCAAATATTGGTGTGAGAGCTAATTCAATCAAGGAAACACTGCATGTTGGTGAAGGGCATATTGAAGAAGGATCAGCCGAGTGGTTCTTGTGGGAGAACAACTCCATTTGGCTCACTAACTTCACACACCATCAGGCTTCCAAGCAGCTCTCAAGGAAACTCAGTTTTCACACTCTATGCTTAGTGCCCTTTGAGTGCATTATCTAGGAATGAACCTGGTAGAGCATCCCACACAAACGAATGCTCCACATGCGGGTTTCACATGCCACCAACTCCACATTCACAGGCAACTTCAGCGCCACAGCCGTTTTCAGATAGCCCTCAATGCAAAGGCTCTAGACGCAAATATTGGTGTGAGAGCTAATTCAATCAAGGAAACACTGCATGTGGGTGAAGGGCATATTGAAGAAGGATCAGCCGAGTGGTTCTTGTGGGAGAACAACTCCATTTGGCTCACTAACTTCACACACCATCAGGCTTCCAAGCAGCTCTCAAGGAAACTCAGTTTTCACACTCTATGCTTAGTGCTCTATGTGTGCCTAGGACTGAAATGAAGCTTGGTCAGCATCCCACACAAACGAATGCTCCACATGCGGGTTTCACATGCCACCAACTCCACATTCACAGGCAACTTCAGCGCCACAGCCGTTTTCAGATAGCCCTCAATGCAAAGGCTCTAGACGCAAATATTGGTGTGAGAGCTAATTCAATCAAGGAAACACTGCATGTTGGTGAAGGGCATATTGAAGAAGGATCAGCCGAGTAGTTCTTGTGGGAGAACAACTCCATTTGGCTAACTAACTTCACACACCATCAGGCTTCCAAGCAGCTCTCAAGGAAAATCAGTTTTCACACTCTATGTTTAGTGCCCTTTGAATGCATTATCTAGGAATGAACCTGGTAGAGCATCCCACACAAACGAATGCTCCACATGCGGGTTTCACATGCCACCAACTCCACATTCACAGGCAACTTCAGCGCCACAGCCGTTTTCAGATAGCCCTCAATGCAAAGGCTCTAGACGCAAATATTGGTGTGAGAGCTAATTCAATCAAGGAAACACTGCATGTTGGTGAAGGGCATATTGAAGAAGGATCAGCCGAGTGGTTCTTGTGGGAGAACAACTCCATTTGGCTCACTAACTTCACACACCATCAGGCTTCCAAGCAGCTCTCAAGGAAACTCAGTTTTCACACTCTATGCTTAGTGCCCTTTGAGTGCCTAGGACTGAAATGAAGCTTGGTCAGCATCCCACACAAACGAATGCTCCACATGCGGGTTTCACATGCCACCAACTCCACATTCACAGGCAACTTCAGCGCCACAGCCGTTTTCAGATAGCCCTCAATGCAAAGGCTCTAGACGCAAATATTGGTGTGAGAGCTAATTCAATCAAGGAAACACTGCATGTTGGTGAAGGGCATATTGAAGAAGGATCAGCCGAGTAGATCTTGTGGGAGAACAACTCCATTTGGCTAACTAACTTCACACACCATCAGGCTTCCAAGCAGCTCTCAAGGAAACTCAGTTTTCACACTCTATGCTTAGTGCCCTTTGAGTGCCTAGGACTGAAATGAAGCTTGGTCAGCATCCCACACAAACGAATGCTCCACATGCGGGTTTCACATGCCACCAACTCCACATTCACAGGCAACTTCAGTGCCACAGCCGTTTTCAGATAGAACTCAATGCAAAGGCTCTAGACGCAAATATTGGTGTGAGAGCTAATTCAATCAAGGAAACACTGCATGTTGGTGAAGGGCATATTGAAGAAGGATCAGCCGAGTGGTTCTTGTGGGAGAACAACTCCATTTGGCTCACTAACTTCACACACCATCAGGCTTCCAAGCAGCTCTCAAGGAAACTCAGTTTTCACACTCTATGCTTAGTGCTCTATGTGTGCCTAGGACTGAAATGAAGCTTGGTCAGCATCCCACACAAACGAATGCTCCACATGCGGGTTTCACATGCCACCAACTCCACATTCACAGGCAACTTCAGCGCCACAGCCGTTTTCAGATAGCCCTCAATGCAAAGGCTCTAGACGCAAATATTGGTGTGAGAGCTAATTCAATCAAGGAAACACTGCATGTTGGTGAAGGGCATATTGAAGAAGGATCAGCCGAGTGGTTCTTGTGGGAGAACAACTCCATTTGGCTCACTAACTTCACACACCATCAGGCTTCGAAGCAGCTCTCAAGGAAACTCAGTTTTCACACTCTATGCTTAGTGCCCTTTGAGTGCCTAGGACTGAAATGAAGCTTGGAGAGCATCCCACACAAACGAATGCTCCACATGCGGGTTTCACATGCCACCAACTCCACATTCACAGGCAACTTCAGCGCCACAGCCGTTTTCAGATAGCCCTCAATGCAAAGGCTCTAGACGCAAATATTGGTGTGAGAGCTAATTCAATCAAGGAAACACTGCATGTTGGTGAAGGGCATATTGAAGAAGGATCAGCCGAGTGGTTCTTGTGGGAGAACAACTCCATTTGGCTCACTAACTTCACACACCATCAGGCTTCCAAGCAGCTCTCAAGGAAACTCAGTTTTCACACTCTATGCTTAGTGCCCTTTGAGTGCATTATCTAGGAATGAACCTGGTAGAGCATCCCACACAAACGAATGCTCCACATGCGGGTTTCACATGCCACCAACTCCACATTCACAGGCAACTTCAGCGCCACAGCCGTTTTCAGATAGCCCTCAATGCAAAGGCTCTAGACGCAAATATTGGTGTGAGAGCTAATTCAATCAAGGAAACACTGCATGTTGGTGAAGGGCATATTGAAGAAGAATCAGCCGAGTGGTTCTTGTGGGAGAACAACTCCATTTGGCTCACTAACTTCACACACCATCAGGCTTCCAAGCAGCTCTCAAGGAAACTCAGTTTTCACACTCTATGCTTAGTGCCCTTTGAGTGCATTATCTAGGAATGAACCTGGTAAAGCATCCCCCACAAACAAATGCTCCACATGCGGGTTTCACATGCCACCAACTCCACATTCACAGGCAACTTCAGCGCCACAGCCGTTTTTCAGATAGCCCTCAATGCAAAGGCTCTAGACGCAAATATTGGTGTGAGAGATAATTCAATTAAGGAAACACTGCATGTTGGTGAAGGGCATATTGAAGAAGGATCAGCCGAGTGGTTCTTGTGGGAGAACAACTCCATTTGGCTCACTACACACACCATCAGGCTTCCAAGCAGCTCTCAAGGAAACTCAGTTTTCACACTCTATGCTTAGTGCCCTTTGAGGGCCTAGGACTGAAATGAAGCTTGGTCAGCATCCCACACAAACGAATGCTCCACATGCGGGTTTCACATGCCACCAACTCCACATTCACAGGCAACTTCAGCGCCACAGCCGTTTTCAGATAGCCCTCAATGCAAAGGCTCTAGACGCAAATATTGGTGTGAGAGCTAATTCAATCAAGGAAACACTGCATGTTGGTGAAGGGCATATTGAAGAAGGATCAGCCGAGTGGTTCTTGCGGGAGAACAACTCCTTTTGGCTCACTAACTTCACACACCATCAGGCTTCCAAGCAGCTCTCAAGGAAACTCAGTTTTCACACTCTATGCTTAGTGCCCTTTGAGTGCATTATCTAGGAATGAACCTGGTAGAGCATCCCACACAAACAAATGCTCCACATTCGGGTTTCACATGCCACCAACTCCACATTCACAGGCAACTTCAGCGCCACAGCCGTTTTTCAGATAACCCTCAATGCAAAGGCTCTAGACGCAAATATTGGTGTGAGAGCTAATTCAATCAAGGAAACACTGCATGTTGGTGAAGGGCATATTGAAGAAGGATCAGCCGAGTGGTTCTTGTGGGAGAACAACTCCTTTTGGCTCACTAACTTCACACACCATCAGGCTTCGAAGCAGCTCTCAAGGAAACTCAGTTTTCACACTCTATGCTTAGTGCCCTTTGAGTGCCTAGGACTGAAATGAAGCTTGGTCAGCATCCCACACAAACGAATGCTCCACATGCGGGTTTCACATGCCACCAACTCCACATTCACAGGCAACTTCAGCGCCACAGCCGTTTTCAGATAGCCCTCAATGCAAAGGCTCTAGACGCAAATATTGGTGTGAGAGCTAATTCAATCAAGGAAACACTGCATGTTGGTGAAGGGCATATTGAAGAAGGATCAGCCGAGTAGTTCTTGTGGGAGAACAACTCCATTTGGCTCACTAACTTCACACACCATCAGGCTTCCAAGCAGCTCTCAAGGAAACTCAGTTTTCACACTCTATGTTTAGTGCCCTTTGAATGCATTATCTAGGAATGAACCTGGTAGAGCATCCCACACAAACGAATGTTCCACATGCGGGTTTCACATGCCACCAACTCCACATTCACAGGCAACTTCAGCGCCACAGCCGTTTTCAGATAGCCCTCAATGCAAAGGCTCTAGACGCAAATATTGGTGTGAGAGCTAATTCAATCAAGGAAACACTGCATGTTGGTGAAGGGCATATTGAAGAAGGATCAGCCGAGTGGTTCTTGTGGGAGAACAACTCCATTTGGCTCACTAACTTCACACACCATCAGGCTTCCAAGCAGCTCTCAAGGAAACTCAGTTTTCACATTCTATGCTTAGTGCCCTTTGAGTGCATTATCTAGGAATGAACCTGGTAGAGCATCCCACACAAACGAATGTTCCACATGCGGGTTTCACATGCCACCGAACTCCACATTCAAAGGCAACTTCAGAGCCACAGCCGTTTTCAGATAGCCCTCAATGCAAAGGCTCTAGACGCAAATATTGGTGTGAGAGCTAATTCAATCAAGGAAACACTGCATGTTGGTGAAGGGCATATTGAAGAAGGATCAGCCGAGTAGTTCTTGTGGGAGAACAACTCCATTTGGCTCACTAACTTCACACACCATCAGGCTTCCAAGCAGCTCTCAAGGAAACTCAGTTTTCACACTCTATGCTTAGTGCCCTTTCTATGGCTAGGACTGAAATGAACCTGGTAGAGCATCCCACACAAACGAATGCTCCACATGCGGGTTTCACATGCCACCAACTCCACATTCTCAGGCAACTTCAGCGCCACAGCCGTTTTCAGATAGCCCTCAATGCAAAGGCTCTAGACGCAAATATTGGTGTGAGAGCTAATTCAATCAAGGAAACACTGCATGTTGGTGAAGGGCATATTGAAGAAGAATCAGCCGAGTGGTTCTTGTGGGAGAACAACTCCATTTGGCTCACTAACTTCACACACCATCAGGCTTCCAAGCAGCTCTCAAGGAAACTCAGTTTTCACACTCTATGCTCAGTGCCCTTTGAATGCATTATCTAGGAATGAACCTGGTAGAGCATCCCACACAAACGAATGTTCCACATGCGGGTTTCACATGCCACCAACTCCACATTCACAGGCAACTTCAGCGCCACAGCCGTTTTCAGATAGCCCTCAATGCAAAGGCTCTAGACGCAAATATTGGTGTGAGAGCTAATTCAATCAAGGAAACACTGCATGTTGGTGAAGGGCATATTGAAGAAGGATCAGCCGAGTGGTTCTTGTGGGAGAACAACTCCATTTGGCTCACTACACACACCATCAGGCTTCCAAGCAGCTCTCAAGGAAACTCAGTTTTCACACTCTATGCTTAGTGCCCTTTGAGTGCCTAGGACTGAAATGAAGCTTGGTCAGCATCCCACACAAACGAATGCTCCACATGCGGGTTTCACATGCCACCAACTCCACATTCACAGGCAACTTCAGCGCCACAGCCGTTTTCAGATAGCCCTCAATGCAAAGGCTCTAGACGCAAATATTGGTGTGAGAGCTAATTCAATCAAGGAAACACTGCATGTTGGTGAAGGGCATATTGAAGAAGGATCAGCCGAGTGGTTCTTGTATGAGAACAACTCCATTTGGCTCACTAACTTCACACACCATCAGGCTTCCAAGCAGCTCTCAAGGAAACTCAGTTTTCACACTCTATGCTTAGTGCCCTTTGAATGCATTATCTAGGAATGAACCTGGTAGAGCATCCCACACAAACGAATGCTCCACATGCGGGTTTCACATGCCACCAACACCACATTCACAGGCAACTTCAGCGCCACAGCCGTTTTCAGATAGCCCTCAATGCAAAGGCTCTAGACGCAAATATTGGTGTGAGAGCTAATTCAATCAAGGAAACACTGCATGTTGGTGAAGGGCATATTGAAGAAGGATCAGCCGAGTGGTTCTTGTGGGAGAACAACTCCATTTGGCTCACTAACTTCACACACTATCAGGCTTCCAAGCAGCTCTCAAGGAAACTCAGTTTTCACAGTCTATGCTTAGTGCCCTTTGAGTGCATTATTTAGGAATGAACCTGGTAGAGCATCCCACACAAACGAATGTTCCACATGCGGGTTTCACATGCCACCAACTCCACATTCACAGGCAACTTCAGCGCCACAGCCGTTTTCAGATAGCCCTCAATGCAAAGGCTCTAGACGCAAATATTGGTGTGAGAGCTAATTCAATCAAGGAAACACTGCATGTTGGTGAAGGGCATATTGAAGAAGGATCAGCCGAGTAGTTCTTGTGGGAGAACAACTCCATTTGGCTCACTAACTTCACACACCATCAGGCTTCCAAGCAGCTCTCAAGGAAACTCAGTTTTCACACTCTATGCTTAGTGCCCTTTGAGTGCCTAGGACTGAAATGAACCTGGTAGAGCATCCCACACAAACGAATGCTCCACATGCGGGTTTCACATGCCACCAACTCCACATTCACAGGCAACTTCAGCGCCACAGCCGTTTTCAGATAGCCCTCAATGCAAAGGCTCTAGACGCAAATATTGGTGTGAGAGCTAATTCAATCAAGGAAACACTGCATGTTGGTGAAGGGCATATTGAAGAAGGATCAGCCGAGTGGTTCTTGTGGGAGAACAACTCCATTTGGCTCACTAACTTCACACACCATCAGGCTTCCAAGCAGCTCTCAAGGAAACTCAGTTTTCACGCTCTATGCTTAGTGCTCTATGTGTGCCTAGGACTGAAATGAAGCTTGGTCAGCATCCCACACAAACGAATGCTCCACATGCGGGTTTCACATGCCACCAACTCCACATTCACAGGCAACTTCAGCGCCACAGCCGTTTTCAGATAGCCCTCAATGCAAAGGCTCTAGACGCAAATATTGGTGTGAGAGCTAATTCAATCAAGGAAACACTGCATGTTGGTGAAGGGCATATTGAAGAAGGATCAGCCGAGTGGTTCTTGTGGGAGAACAACTCCATTTGGCTCACTAACTTCACACACCATCAGGCTTCCAAGCAGCTCTCAAGGAAACTCAGTTTTCACACTCTATGCTTAGTGCCCTTTCTATGGCTAGGACTGAAATGAACCTGGTAGAGCATCCCACACAAACGAATGCTCCACATGCGGGTTTCACATGCCACCAACTCCGCATTCACAGGCAACTTCAGCGCCACAGCCGTTTTCAGATAGCCCTCAATGCAAAGGCTCTAGACGCAAATATTGGTGTGAGAGCTAATTCAATCAAGGAAACACTGCATGTTGGTGAAGGGCATATTGAAGAAGGATCAGCCGAGTGGTTCTTGTGGGAGAACAACTCCATTTGGCTCACTAACTTCACACACCATCAGGCTTCCAAGCAGCTCTCAAGGAAACTCAGTTTTCACACTCTATGCTTAGTGCCCTTTGAGTGCATTATCTAGGAATGAACCTGGTAGAGCATCCCACACAAACGAATGCTCCACATGCGGGTTTCACATGCCACCAACTCCACATTCACAGGCAACTTCAGCGCCACAGCCGTTTTCTGATAGCCCTCAATGCAAAGGCTCTAGACGCAAATATTGGTGTGAGAGCTAATTCAATCAAGGAAACACTGCATGTTGGGGAAGGGCATATTGATGAAGGATCAGCCGAGTAGTTCTTGTGGGAGAACAACTCCATTTGGCTCACTAACTTCACACACCATCAGGCTTCCAAGCAGCTCTCAAGGAAACTCAGTTTTCACACTCTATGCTTAGTGCCCTTTGTATTGCTAGGACTGAAATGAACCTGGTAGAGCATCCCACACAAACGAATGCTCCACATGCGGGTTTCACATGCCACCAACTCCACATTCACAGGCAACTTCAGCGCCACAGCCGTTTTCAGATAGCCCTCAATGCAAAGGCTCTAGACGCAAATATTGGTGTGAGAGCTAATTCAATCAAGGAAACACTGCATGTTGGTGAAGGGCATATTGAAGAAGGATCAGCCAAGTGGTTCTTGTGGGAGAACAACTCCATTTGGCTCACTAACTTCACACACCATCAGGCTTCCAAGCAGCTCTCAAGGAAACTCAGTTTTCACACTCTATGCTTAGTGCCCTTTGAGTGCATTATCTAGGAATGAACCTGGTAGAGCATCCCACACAAACGAATGCTTCACATGCGGGTTTCACATGCCACCAACTCCACATTCACAGGCAACTTCAGTGCCACAGCCGTTTTCAGATAGCCCTCAATGCAAAGGCTCTAGATGCAAATATTGGTGTGAGAGCTAATTCAATCAAGGAAACACTGCATGTTGGTGAAGGGCATATTGAAGAAGGATCAGCTGAGTGGTTCTTGTGGGAGAACAACTCCATTTGGCTCACTAACTTCACACACCATCAGGCTTCCAAGCAGCTCTCAAGGAAAATCAGTTTTCACACTCTATGCTTAGTGCCCTTTGTATGGCTAGGACTGAAATGAACCTGGTAGAGCATCCCACACAAACGAATGCTCCACATGCGGGTTTCACATGCCACCAACTCCACATTCACAGGCAACTTCAGCGCCACAGCCGTTTTCAGATAGCCCTCAATGCAAAGGCTCTAGACGGAAATATTGGTGTGAGAGCTAATTCAATCAAGGAAACACTGCATGTTGGTGAAGGGCATATTGAAGAAGGATCAGCCGAGTGGTTCTTGTGGGAGAACAACTCCATTTGGCTCACTAACTTCACACACCATCAGACTTCCAAGCAGCTCTCAAGGAAACTCAGTTTTCACACTCTATGCTTAGTGCCCTTTGAGTGCATTATCTAGGAATGAACCTGTTAGAGCATCCCACACAAACGAATGCTTCACATGCGGGTTTCACATGCCACCAACTCCACATTCACAGGCAACTTCAGTGCCACAGCCGTTTTCAGATAGCCCTCAATGCAAAGGCTCTAGACGCAAATATTGGTGTGAGAGCTAATTCAATCAAGGAAACACTGCATGTTGGTGAAGGGCATATTGAAGAAGGATCAGCTGAGTGGTTCTTGTGGGAGAACAACTCCATTTGGCTCACTAACTTCACACACCATCAGGCTTCCAAGCAGCTCTCAAGGAAACTCAGTTTTCACACTCTATGCTTAGTGCCCTTTGAGTGCATTATCTAGGAATGAACCTGGTAGAGCATCCCACACAAACGAATGCTCCACATGCGGGTTTCACATGCCACCAACTCCACATTCACAGGCAACTTCAGCGCCACAGCCGTTTTCAGATAGCCCTCAATGCAAAGGCTCTAGACGCAAATATTGGTGTGAGAGCTAATTCAATCAAGGAAACACTGCATGTTGGTGAAGGGCATATTGAAGAAGGATCAGCCGAGTGGTTCTTGTGGGAGAACAACTCCATTTGGCTCACTAACTTCACACACCATCAGGCTTCCAAGCAGCTCTCAAGGAAACTCAGTTTTCACACTCTATGCTTAGTGCCCTTTGAGTGCATTATCTAGGAATGAACCTGTTAGAGCATCCCACACAAACGAATGCTCCACATGCGGGTTTCACATGCCACCAACTCCACATTCACAGGCAACTTCAGCGCCACAGCCGTTTTCAGATAGCCCTCAATGCAAAGGCTCTAGACGCAAATATTGGTGTGAGAGCTAATTCAATCAAGGAAACACTGCATGTTGGTGAAGGGCATATTGAAGAAGGATCAGCCGAGTGGTTCTTGTGGGAGAACAACTCCATTTGGCTCACTAACTTCACACACCATCAGGCTTCCAAGCAGCTCTCAAGGAAACTCAGTTTTCACACTCTATGCTTAGTGCCATTTGAGTGCATTATCTAGGAATGAACCTGGTAGAGCATCCCACACAAACGAATGCTCCACATGCGGGTTTCACATGCCACCAACTCCACATTCACAGGCAACTTCAGCGCCACAGCCGTTTTCAGATAGCCCTCAATGCAAAGGCTCTAGACGCAAATATTGGTGTGAGAGCTAATTCAATCAAGGAAACACTGCATGTTGGGGAAGGGCATATTGATGAAGGATCAGCCGAGTGGTTCTTGTGGGAGAACAACTCCATTTGGCTCACTAACTTCACACACCATCAGGCTTCCAAGCAGCTCTCAAGGAAACTCAGTTTTCACACTCTATGCTTAGTGCCCTTTGTATTGCTAGGACTGAAATGAACCTGGTAGAGCATCCCACACAAACGAATGCTCCACATGCGGGTTTCACATGCCACCAACTCCACATTCACAGGCAACTTCAGCGCCACAGCCGTTTTCAGATAGCCCTCAATGCAAAGGCTCTAGACGCAAATATTGGTGTGAGAGCTAATTCAATCAAGGAAACACTGCATGTTGGTGAAGGGCATATTGAAGAAGGATCAGCCAAGTGGTTCTTGTGGGAGAACAACTCCATTTGGCTCACTAACTTCACACACCATCAGGCTTCCAAGCAGCTCTCAAGGAAACTCAGTTTTCACACTCTATGCTTAGTGCCCTTTGAGTGCATTATCTAGGAATGAACCTGGTAGAGCATCCCACACAAACGAATGCTTCACATGCGGGTTTCACATGCCACCAACTCCACATTCACAGGCAACTTCAGTGCCACAGCCGTTTTCAGATAGCCCTCAATGCAAAGGCTCTAGATGCAAATATTGGTGTGAGAGCTAATTCAATCAAGGAAACACTGCATGTTGGTGAAGGGCATATTGAAGAAGGATCAGCTGAGTGGTTCTTGTGGGAGAACAACTCCATTTGGCTCACTAACTTCACACACCATCAGGCTTCCAAGCAGCTCTCAAGGAAAATCAGTTTTCACACTCTATGCTTAGTGCCCTTTGTATGGCTAGGACTGAAATGAACCTGGTAGAGCATCCCACACAAACGAATGCTCCACATGCGGGTTTCACATGCCACCAACTCCACATTCACAGGCAACTTCAGCGCCACAGCCGTTTTCAGATAGCCCTCAATGCAAAGGCTCTAGACGGAAATATTGGTGTGAGAGCTAATTCAATCAAGGAAACACTGCATGTTGGTGAAGGGCATATTGAAGAAGGATCAGCCGAGTGGTTCTTGTGGGAGAACAACTCCATTTGGCTCACTAACTTCACACACCATCAGACTTCCAAGCAGCTCTCAAGGAAACTCAGTTTTCACACTCTATGCTTAGTGCCCTTTGAGTGCATTATCTAGGAATGAACCTGGTAGAGCATCCCACACAAACGAATGCTCCACATGCGGGTTTCACATGCCACCAACTCCACATTCACAGGCAACTTCAGCGCCACAGCCGTTTTCAGATAGCCCTCAATGCAAAGGCTCTAGATGCAAATATTGGTGTGAGAGCTAATTCAATCAAGGAAACACTGCATGTTGGTGAAGGGCATATTGAAGAAGGATCAGCCGAGTGGTTCTTGTGGGAGAACAACTCCATTTGGCTCACTATCTTCACACACCATCAGGCTTCCAAGAAGCTCTCAAGGAAACTCAGTTTTCACACTCTATGCTTAGTGCCCTTTGAGTGCCTAGGACTGAAATGAAGCTTGGAGAGCATCCCACACAAACGAATGCTCCACATGCGGGTTTCACATGCCACCAGCTCCACATTCACAGGCAACTTCAGCGCCACAGCCGTTTTCAGATAGCCCTCAATGCAAAGGCTCTAGACGCAAATATTGGTGTGAGAGCTAATTCAATCAAGGAAACACTGCATGTTGGTGAAGGGCATATTGAAGAAGGATCAGTCGAGTGGTTCTTGTGGGAGAACAACTCCATTTGGCTCACTAACTTCACACACCATCATGCTTCCAGGCAGCTCTCAAGGAAACTCAGTTTTCACACTCTATGCTTAGTGCTCTATGTGTGCCTAGGACTGAAATGAAGCTTGGTCAGCATCCCACACAAACGAATGCTCCACATGCGGGTTTCACATGCCACCAACTCCACATTCACAGCCAACTTCAGCGCCACAGCCGTTTTCAGATAGCCCTCAATGCAAAGGCTCTAGACGCAAATATTGGTGTGAGAGCTAATTCAATCAAGGAAACACTGCATGTTGGTGAAGGGCATATTGAAGAAGGATCAGCCGAGTGGTTCTTGTGGGAGAACAACTCCATTTGGCTCACTAACTTCACACACCATCAGGCTTCCAAGCCGCTGTCAAGGAAACTCAGTTTTCACACTCTATGCTTAGTGCCCTTTGAGTGCATTATCTAGGAATGAACCTGTTAGAGCATCCCACACAAACGAATGCTCCACATGCGGGTTTCACATGCCACCAACTCCACATTCACAGGCAACTTCAGCGCCACAGCCGTTTTCAGATAGCCCTCAATGCAAAGGCTCTAGACGCAAATATTGGTGTGAGAGCTAATTCAATCAAGGAAACACTGCATGTTGGTGAAGGGCATATTGAAGAAGGATCAGCCGAATGGCTCTTGTGGGAGAACAACTCCATTTGGCTCACTAACTTCACACACCATCAGGCTTCCAAGCAGCTCTCAAGGAAACTCAGTTTTCACACTCTATGTTTAGTGCCCTTTGAATGCATTATCTAGGAATGAACCTGGTAGAGCATCCCACACAAACGAATGTTCCACATGCGGGTTTCACATGCCACCAACTCCACATTCACAGGCAACTTCAGCGCCACAGCCGTTTTCAGATAGCCCTCAATGCAAAGGCTCTAGACGCAAATATTGGTGTGAGAGCTAATTCAATCAAGGAAACACTGCATGTTGGTGAAGGGCATATTGAAGAAGAATCAGCCGAGTGGTTCTTGTGGGAGAACAACTCCATTTGGCTCACTAGCTTCACACACCATCAGGCTTCCAAGCAGCTCTCAAGGAAACTCAGTTTTCACACTCTATGCTTAGTGCCCTTTGAGTGCATTATCTAGGAATGAACCTGGTAGAGCATCCCACACAAACGAATGCTCCACATGCGGGTTTCACATGCCACCAACTCCACATTCACAGGCAACTTCAGCGCCACAGCCGTTTTCAGATAGCCCTCAATGCAAAGGCTCTAGACGCAAATATTGGTGTGAGAGCTAATTCAATCAAGGAAACACTGCATGTTGGTGAAGGGCATATTGAAGAAGGATCAGTCGAGTGGTTCTTGTGGGAGAACAACTCCATTTGGCTCACTAACTTCACACACCATCAGGCTTCCAGGCAGCTCTCAAGGAAACTCAGTTTTCACACTCTATGCTTAGTGCTCTATGTGTGCCTAGGACTGAAATGAAGCTTGGTCAGCATCCCACACAAACGAATGTTCCACATGCGGGTTTCACATGCCACCAACTCCACATTCACAGCCAACTTCAGCGCCACAGCCGTTTTCAGATAGCCTTCAATGCAAAGGATCTAGACGCAAATATTGGTGTGAGAGCTAATTCAATCAAGGAAACACTGCATGTTGGTGAAGGGCATATTGAAGAAGGATCAGCCGAGTGGTTCTTGTGGGAGAACAACTCCATTTGGCTCACTAACTTCACACACCATCAGGCTTCCAAGCAGCTCTCAAGGAAACTCAGTTTTCACACTCTATGCTTAGTGCCCTTTCTATGGCTAGGACTGAAATGAACCTGGTAGAGCATCCCACACAAACGAATGCTCCACATGCGGGTTTCACATGCCACCAACTCCACATTCACAGGCAACTTCAGCGCCACAGCCGTTTTCAGATAGCCCTCAATGCAAAGGCTCTAGACGCAAATATTGGTGTGAGAGCTAATTCAATCAAGGAAACACTGCATGTTGGTGAAGGGGCATATTGAAGAAGGATCAGCCGAGTGGTTCTTGTGGGAGAACAACTCCATTTGGCTCACTAACTTCACACACCATCAGGCTTCCAAGCCGCTGTCAAGGAAACTCAGTTTTCACACTCTATGCTTAGTGCCCTTTGAGTGCATTATCTAGGAATGAACCTGTTAGAGCATCCCACACAAACGAATGCTCCACATGCGGGTTTCACATGCCACCAACTCCACATTCACAGGCAACTTCAGCGCCACAGCCGTTTTCAGATAGCCCTCAATGCAAAGGCTCTAGACGCAAATATTGGTGTGAGAGCTAATTCAATCAAGGAAACACTGCATGTTGGTGAAGGGCATATTGAAGAAGGATCAGCCGAATGGCTCTTGTCGGAGAACAACTCCATTTGGCTCACTAACTTCACACACCATCAGGCTTCCAAGCAGCTCTCAAGGAAACTCAGTTTTCACACTCTATGTTTAGTGCCCTTTGAATGCATTATCTAGGAATGAACCTGGTAGAGCATCTCACACAAACGAATGTTCCACATGCGGGTTTCACATGCCACCAACTCCACATTCACAGGCAACTTCAGCGCCACAGCCGTTTTCAGATAGCCCTCAATGCAAAGGCTCTAGACGCAAATATTGGTGTGAGAGCTAATTCAATCAAGGAAACACTGCATGTTGGTGAAGGGCATATTGAAGAAGAATCAGCCGAGTGGTTCTTGTGGGAGAACAACTCCATTTGGCTCACTAGCTTCACACACCATCAGGCTTCCAAGCAGCTCTCAAGGAAACTCAGTTTTCACACTCTATGCTTAGTGCCCTTTGAGTGCATTATCTAGGAATGAACCTGGTAGAGCATCCCACACAAACGAATGCTCCACATCCGGGTTTCACATGCCACCAACTCCACATTCACAGGCAACTTCAGCGCCACAGCCGTTTTCAGATAGCCCTCAATGCAAAGGCTCTAGATGCAAATATTGGTGTGAGAGCTAATTCAATCAAGGAAACACTGCATGTTGGTGAAGGGCATATTGAAGAAGGATCAGCCGAGTGGTTCTTGTGGGAGAACAACTCCATTTGGCTCACTAGCTTCACACACCATCAGGCTTCCAAGCAGCTCTCAAGGAAACTCAGTTTTCACACTCTATGCTTAGTGCCCTTTGAGTGCATTATCTAGGAATGAACCTGGTAGAGCATCCCACACAAACGAATGCTCCACATGCGGGTTTCACATGCCACCAACTCCACATTCACAGGCAACTTCAGCGCCACAGCCGTTTTCAGATAGCCCTCAATGCAAAGGCTCTAGACGCAAATATTGGTGTGAGAGCTAATTCAATCAAGGAAACACTGCATGTTGGTGAAGGGCATATTGAAGAAGGATCATTCGAGTGGTTCTTGTGGGAGAACAACTCCATTTGGCTCACTAACTTCACACACCATCAGGCTTCCAGGCAGCTCTCAAGGAAACTCAGTTTTCACACTCTATGCTTAGTGCTCTATGTGTGCCTAGGACTGAAATGAAGCTTGGTCAGCATCCCACACAAACGAATGTTCCACATGCGGGTTTCACATGCCACCAACTCCACATTCACAGCCAACTTCAGCGCCACAGCCGTTTTCAGATAGCCTTCAATGCAAAGGATCTAGACGCAAATATTGGTGTGAGAGCTAATTCAATCAAGGAAACACTGCATGTTGGTGAAGGGCATATTGAAGAAGGATCAGCCGAGTGGTTCTTGTGGGAGAACAACTCCATTTGGCTCACTAACTTCACACACCATCAGGCTTCCAAGCAGCTCTCAAGGAAACTCAGTTTTCACACTCTATGCTTAGTGCCCTTTCTATGGCTAGGACTGAAATGAACCTGGTAGAGCATCCCACACAAACGAATGCTCCACATGCGGGTTTCACATGCCACCAACTCCACATTCACAGGCAACTTCAGCGCCACAGCCGTTTTCAGATAGCCCTCAATGCAAAGGCTCTAGACGCAAATATTGGTGTGAGAGCTAATTCAATCAAGGAAACACTGCATGTTGGTGAAGGGCATATTGAAGAAGGATCAGCCGAGTGGTTCTTGTGGGAGAACAACTCCATTTGGCTCACTAACTTCACACACCATCAGGCTTCCAAGCCGCTGTCAAGGAAACTCAGTTTTCACACTCTATGCTTAGTGCCCTTTGAGTGCATTATCTAGGAATGAACCTGTTAGAGCATCCCACACAAACGAATGCTCCACATGCGGGTTTCACATGCCACCAACTCCACATTCACAGGCAACTTCAGCGCCACAGCCGTTTTCAGATAGCCCTCAATGCAAAGGCTCTAGACGCAAATATTGGTGTGAGAGCTAATTCAATCAAGGAAACACTGCATGTTGGTGAAGGGCATATTGAAGAAGGATCAGCCGAATGGCTCTTGTCGGAGAACAACTCCATTTGGCTCACTAACTTCACACACCATCAGGCTTCCAAGCAGCTCTCAAGGAAACTCAGTTTTCACACTCTATGTTTAGTGCCCTTTGAATGCATTATCTAGGAATGAACCTGGTAGAGCATCTCACACAAACGAATGTTCCACATGCGGGTTTCACATGCCACCAACTCCACATTCACAGGCAACTTCAGCGCCACAGCCGTTTTCAGATAGCCCTCAATGCAAAGGCTCTAGACGCAAATATTGGTGTGAGAGCTAATTCAATCAAGGAAACACTGCATGTTGGTGAAGGGCATATTGAAGAAGAATCAGCCGAGTGGTTCTTGTGGGAGAACAACTCCATTTGGCTCACTAGCTTCACACACCATCAGGCTTCCAAGCAGCTCTCAAGGAAACTCAGTTTTCACACTCTATGCTTAGTGCCCTTTGAGTGCATTATCTAGGAATGAACCTGGTAGAGCATCCCACACAAACGAATGCTCCACATCCGGGTTTCACATGCCACCAACTCCACATTCACAGGCAACTTCAGCGCCACAGCCGTTTTCAGATAGCCCTCAATGCAAAGGCTCTAGATGCAAATATTGGTGTGAGAGCTAATTCAATCAAGGAAACACTGCATGTTGGTGAAGGGCATATTGAAGAAGGATCAGCCGAGTGGTTCTTGTGGGAGAACAACTCCATTTGGCTCACTAACTTCACACACCATCAGGCTTCCAAGCAGCTCTCAAGGAAACTCAGTTTTCACACTCTATGCTTAGTGCCCTTTGAGTGCATTATCTAGGAATGAACCTGATAGAGCATCCCACACAAACGAATGCTCCACATGCGGGTTTCACATGCCACCAACTCCACATTCACAGGCAACTTCAGCGCCACAGCCGTTTTCAGATAGCCTTCAATGCAAAGGCTCTAGACGCAAATATTGGTGTGAGAGCTAATTCAATCAAGGAAACACTGCATGTTGGTGAAGGGCATATTGAAGAAGGATCAGCCGAGTGGTTCTTGTGGGAGAACTACTCCATTTGGCTCACTAACTTCACACACCATCAGGCTTCCAAGCAGCTCTCAAGGAAACTCAGTTTTCACACTCTATGCTTAGTGCCCTTTCTATGGCTAGGCCTGAAATGAACCTGGTAGAGCATCCCACACAAACGAATGCTCCACATGCGGGTTTCACATGCCACCAACTCCACATTCACAGGCAACTTCAGCGCCACAGCCGTTTTCAGATAGCCCTCAATGCAAAGGCTCTAGACGCAAATATTGGTGTGAGAGCTAATTCAATCAAGGAAACACTGCATGTTGGTGAAGGGCATATTGAAGAAGGATCAGCCGAGTGGTTCTTGTGGGAGAACAACTCCATTTGGCTCACTAACTTCACACACCATCAGGCTTCCAAGCAGCTCTCAAGGAAACTCAGTTTTCACACTCTATGTTTAGTGCCCTTTGAATGCATTATCTAGGAATGAACCTGGTAGAGCATCCCACACAAACGAATGCTCCACATGCGGGTTTCACATGCCACCAACTCCACATTCACAGGCAACTTCAGCGCCACAGCCGTTTTCAGATAGCCCTCAATGCAAAGGCTCTAGACGCAAATATTGGTGTGAGAGCTAATTCAATCAAGGAAACACTGCATGTTGGTGAAGGGCATATTGAAGAAGGATCAGCCGAGTGGTTCTTGTGGGAGAACAACTCCATTTGGCTCACTAGCTTCACACACCATCAGGCTTCCAAGCAGCTCTCAAGGAAACTCAGTTTTCACACTCTATGCTTAGTGCCCTTTGAGTGCATTATCTAGGAATGAACCTGGTAGAGCATCCCACACAAACGAATGCTCCACATGCGGGTTTCACATGCCACCAACTCCACATTCACAGGCAACTTCAGCGCCACAGCCGTTTTCAGATAGCCCTCAATGCAAAGGCTCTAGACGCAAATATTGGTGTGAGAGCTAATTCAATCAAGGAAACACTGCATGTTGGTGAAGGGCATATTGAAGAAGGATCAGCCGAGTGGTTCTTGTGGGAGAACAACTCCATTTGGCTCACTAACTTCACACACCATCAGGCTTCCAAGCAGCTCTCAAGGAAACTCAGTTTTCACACTCTATGCTTAGTGCCCTTTCTATGGCTAGGACTGAAATGAACCTGGTAGAGCATCCCACACAAACGAATGCTCCACATGCGGGTTTCACATGCCACCAACTCCACATTCACAGGCAACTTCAGCGCCACAGCCGTTTTCAGATAGCCCTCAATGCAAAGGCTCTAGACGCAAATATTGGAGTGAGAGCTAATTCAATCAAGGAAACACTGCATGTTGGTGAAGGGCATATTGAAGAAGGATCACCCGAATGGCTCTTGTGGGAGAACAACTCCATTTGGCTCACTAACTTCACACACCATCAGGCTTCCAAGCAGCTCTCAAGGAAACTCAGTTTTCACACTCTATGCTTAGTGCCCTTTGAGTGCATTATCTAGGAATGAACCTGGTAGAGCATCCCACACAAACGAATGCTCCACATGCGGGTTTCACATGCCACCAACTCCACATTCACAGGCAACTTCAGCGCCACAGCCGTTTTCAGATAGCCCTCAATGCAAAGGCTCTAGACGCAAATATTGGTGTGAGAGCTAATTCAATCAAGGAAACACTGCATGTTGGTGAAGGGCATATTGAAGAAGGATCAGCCGAGTGGTTCTTGTGGGAGAACAACTCCATTTGGCTCACTAACTTCACACACCATCAGGCTTCCAAGCAGCTCTCAAGGAAACTCAATTTTCACACTCTATGCTTAGTGCCCTTTGAGTGCATTATCTAGGAATGAACCTGGTAGAGCATCCCACACAAACGAATGCTCCACATGCGGGTTTCACATGCCACCAACTCCACATTCACAGGCAACTTCAGCGCCACAGCCGTTTTCAGATAGCCCTCAATGCAAAGGCTCTAGACGCAAATATTGGTGTGAGAGCTAATTCAATCAAGGAAACACTGCATGTTGGTGAAGGGCATATTGAAGAAGGATCAGCCGAGTGGTTCTTGTGGGAGAACAACTCCATTTGGCTCACTAACTTCACACACCATCAGGCTTCCAAGCAGCTCTCAAGGAAACTCAGTTTTCACACTCTATGCTTAGTGCCCTTTCTATGGCTAGGACTGAAATGAACCTGGTAGAGCATCCCACACAAACGAATGCTCCACATGCGGGTTTCACATGCCACCAACTCCACATTCACAGGCAACGTCAGCGCCACAGCCGTTTTCAGATAGCCCTCAATGCAAAGGCTCTAGACGCAAATATTGGTGTGAGAGCTAATTCAATCAAGGAAACACTGCATGTTGGTGAAGGGCATATTGAAGAAGGATCAGCCGAGTGGTTCTTGTGGGAGAACAACTCCATTTGGCTCACTAACTTCACACACCATCAGGCTTCCAAGCAGCTCTCAAGGAAACTCAGTTTTCACACTCTATGCTTAGTGCCCTTTGAGTGCATTATCTAGGAATGAACCTGGTAGAGCATCCCACACAAACGAATGCTCCACATGCGGGTTTCACATGCCACCAACTCCACATTCACAGGCAACTTCAGCGCCACAGCCGTTTTCAGATAGCCCTCAATGCAAAGGCTCTAGACGCAAATATTGGTGTGAGAGCTAATTCAATCAAGGAAACACTGCATGTTGGTGAAGGGCATATTGAAGAAGGATCAGCCGAGTGGTTCTTGTGGGAGAACAACTCCATTTGGCTCACTAACTTCACACACCATCAGGCTTCCAAGCAGCTCTCAAGGAAACTCAGTTTTCACACTCTATGCTTAGTGCCCTTTCTATGGCTAGGACTGAAATGAACCTGGTAGAGCATCCCACACAAACGAATGCTCCACATGCGGGTTTCACATGCCACCAACTCCACATTCACAGGCAACTTCAGCGCCACAGCCGTTTTCAGATAGCCCTCAATGCAAAGGCTCTAGACGCAAATATTGGAGTGAGAGCTAATTCAATCAAGGAAACACTGCATGTTGGTGAAGGGCATATTGAAGAAGGATCACCCGAATGGCTCTTGTGGGAGAACAACTCCATTTGGCTCACTAACTTCACACACCATCAGGCTTCCAAGCAGCTCTCAAGGAAACTCAGTTTTCACACTCTATGCTTAGTGCCCTTTGAGTGCATTATCTAGGAATGAACCTGGTAGAGCATCCCACACAAACGAATGCTCCACATGCGGGTTTCACATGCCACCAACTCCACATTCACAGGCAACTTCAGCGCCACAGCCGTTTTCAGATAGCCCTCAATGCAAAGGCTCTAGACGGAAATATTGGTGTGAGAGCTAATTCAATCAAGGAAACACTGCATGTTGGTGAAGGGCATATTGAAGAAGGATCAGCCGAGTGGTTCTTGTGGGAGAACAACTCCATTTGGCTCACTAACTTCACACACCATCAGGCTTCCAAGCAGCTCTCAAGGAAACTCAATTTTCACACTCTATGCTTAGTGCCCTTTGAGTGCATTATCTAGGAATGAACCTGGTAGAGCATCCCACACAAACGAATGCTCCACATGCGGGTTTCACATGCCACCAACTCCACATTCACAGGCAACTTCAGCGCCACAGCCGTTTTCAGATAGCCCTCAATGCAAAGGCTCTAGACGCAAATATTGGTGTGAGAGCTAATTCAATCAAGGAAACACTGCATGTTGGTGAAGGGCATATTGAAGAAGGATCAGCCGAGTGGTTCTTGTGGGAGAACAACTCCATTTGGCTCACTAACTTCACACACCATCAGGCTTCCAAGCAGCTCTCAAGGAAACTCAGTTTTCACACTCTATGCTTAGTGCCCTTTCTATGGCTAGGACTGAAATGAACCTGGTAGAGCATCCCACACAAACGAATGCTCCACATGCGGGTTTCACATGCCACCAACTCCACATTCACAGGCAACGTCAGCGCCACAGCCGTTTTCAGATAGCCCTCAATGCAAAGGCTCTAGACGCAAATATTGGTGTGAGAGCTAATTCAATCAAGGAAACACTGCATGTTGGTGAAGGGCATATTGAAGAAGGATCAGCCGAGTGGTTCTTGTGGGAGAACAACTCCATTTGGCTCACTAACTTCACACACCATCAGGCTTCCAAGCAGCTCTCAAGGAAACTCAATTTTCACACTCTATGCTTAGTGCCCTTTGAGTGCATTATCTAGGAATGAACCTGGTAGAGCATCCCACACAAACGAATGCTCCACATGCGGGTTTCACATGCCACCAACTCCACATTCAAAGGCAACTTCAGAGCCACAGCCGTTTTCAGATAGCCCTCAATGCAAAGGCTCTAGACGCAAATATTTGTGTGAGAGCTAATTCAATCAAGGAAACACTGCATGTTGGTGAAGGGCATATTGAAGAAGGATCAGCCGAGTGGTTCTTGTGGGAGAACAACTCCATTTGGCTCACTAACTTCACACACCATCAGGCTTCCAAGCAGCTCTCAAGGAAACTCAGTTTTCACACTCTATGCTCAGTGCCTTTTGAGTGCATTTTCTAGGAATGAACCTGGTAGAGCATCCCACACAAACGAATGCTCCACATGCGGGTTTCACATGCCACCAACTCCACATTCAAAGGCAAATTCAGAGCCACAGCCGTTTTCAGATAGCCCTCAATGCAAAGGCTCTAGACGCAAATATTGGTGTGAGAGCTAATTCAATCAAGGAAACACTGCATGTTGGTGAAGGGCATATTGAAGAAGGATCAGCCGAGTGGTTCTTGTGGGAGAACAACTCCATTTGGCTCACTACACACACCATCAGGCTTCCAAGCAGCTCTCAAGGAAACTCAGTTTTCACACTCTATGCTTAGTGCCCTTTGAGTGCCTAGGACTGAAATGAAGCTTGGTCAGCATCCCACACAAACGAATGCTCCACATGCGGGTTTCACATGCCACCAACTCCACATTCACAGGCAACTTCAGCGCCACAGCCGTTTTCAGATAGCCCTCAATGCAAAGGCTCTAGACGCAAATATTGGTGTGAGAGCTAATTCAATCAAGGAAACACTGCATGTTGGTGAAGGGCATATTGAAGAAGGATCAGCCGAGTGGTTCTTGTGGGAGAACAACTCCATTTGGCTCACTAACTTCACACACCATCAGGCTTCCAAGCAGCTCTCAAGGAAACTCAGTTTTCACACTCTATGCTTAGTACCCTTTGAGTGCATTATCTAGGAATGAACCTGGTAGAGCATCCCACACAAACGAATGCTCCACATGCGGGTTTCACATGCCACCAACTCCACATTCACAGCCGACTTCAGCGCCACAGCCATTTTCAGATAGCCCTCAATGCAAAGGCTCTAGACGCAAATATTGGTGTGAGAGCTAATTCAATCAAGGAAACACTGCATGTTGGTGAAGGGCATATTGAAGAAGGATCAGTCGAGTAATTCTTGTGGGAGAACAACTCCATTTGGCTCACTAACTTCACACACCATCAGGCTTCCAAGCAGCTCTCAAGGAAACTCAGTTTTCACACTCTATGCTTAGTGCCCTTTGAGTGCATTATCTAGGAATGAACCTGGTAGAGCATCCCACACAAACGAATGCTCCACATGCGGGTTTCACATGCCACCAACTCCACATTCACAGGCAACTTCAGCGCCACAGCCGTTTTCAGATAGCCCTCAATGCAAAGGCTCTAGACGCAAATATTGGTGTGAGAGCTAATTCAATCAAGGAAACACTGCATGTTGGTGAAGGGCATATTGAAGAAGGATCAGCCGAGTGGTTCTTGTGGGAGAACAACTCCATTTGGCTCACTAACTTCACACACCATCAGGCTTCCAAGCAGCTCTCAAGGAAACTCAGTTTTCACACTCTATGCTTAGTGCTCTATGTGTGCCTAGGACTGAAATGAAGCTTGGTCAGCATCCCACACAAACGAATGCTCCACATGCGGGTTTCACATGCCACCAACTCCACATTCACAGGCAACTTCAGCGCCACAGCCGTTTTCAGATAGCCCTCAATGCAAAGGCTCTAGACGCAAATATTGGTGTGAGAGCTAATTCAATCAAGGAAACACTGCATGTTGGTGAAGGGCATATTGAAGAAGGATCAGCCAAGTGGTTCTTGTGGGAGAACAACTCCATTTGGCTCACTAACTTCACACACCATCAGGCTTCCAAGCAGCTCTCAAGGAAACTCAGTTTTCACACTCTATGTTTAGTGCCCTTTGAGTGCATTATCTAGGAATGAACCTGGTAGAGCATCCCACACAAACGAATGTTCCACATGCGGGTTTCACATGCCACCAACTCCACATTCACAGGCAACTTCAGCGCCACAGCCGTTTTCAGATAGCCCTCAATGCAAAGGCTCTAGACGCAAATATTGGTGTGAGAACTAATTCAATCAAGGAAACATTGCATGTTGGTGAAGGGCATATTGAAGAAGGATCAGCCGAGTGGTTCTTGTGGGAGAACAACTCCATTTGGCTCACTAACTTCACACACCATCAGGCTTCCAAGCAGCTCTCAAGGAAACTCAGTTTTCACACTCTATGCTTAGTGCCCTTTGTATGGCTAGGACTGAAATGAACCTGGTAGAGCATCCCACACAAACGAATGCTCCACATGCGGGTTTCACATGCCACCAACTCCACATTCACAGGCAACTTCAGCGCCACAGCCGTTTTCAGATAGCCCTCAATGCAAAGGCTCTAGACGCAAATATTGGTGTGAGAGCTAATTCAATCAAGGAAACACTGCATGTTGGTGAAGGGCATATTGAAGAAGGATCAGCCGAGTGGTTCTTGTGGGAGAACAACTCCATTTGGCTCACTAACTTCACACACCATCAGGCTTCCAAGCAGCTCTCAAGGAAACTCAGTTTTCACACTCTATGCTTAGTGCCCTTTGAGTGCATTATCTAGGAATGAACCTGGTAGAGCATCCCACACAAACGAATGCTCCACATGCGGGTTTCACATGCCACCAACTCCACATTCACAGGCAACTTCAGCGCCACAGCCGTTTTCAGATAGCCCTCAATGTAAAGGCTCTAGACGCAAATATTGGTGTGAGAGCTAATTCAATCAAGGAAACACTGCATGTTGGTGAAGGGCATATTGTAGAAGGATCAGCCGAGTGGTTCTTGTGGGAGAACAACTCCATTTGGCTCACTAACTTCACACACCATCAGGCTTCCAAGCAGCTCTCAAGGAAACTCAGTTTTCACACTCTATGCTTAGTGCCCTTTGAGTGCATTATCTAGGAATGAACCTGGTAGAGCATCCCACACAAACGAATGCTCCACATGCGGGTTTCACATGCCACCAACTCCACATTCACAGGCAACTTCAGCGCCACAGCCGTTTTCAGATAGCCCTCAATGCAAAGGCTTTAGACGCAAATATTGGTGTGAGAGCTAATTCAATCAAGGAAACACTGCATGTTGGTGAAGGGCATATTGAAGAAGGATCAGCCGAGTGGTTCTTGTGGGAGAACAACTCCATTTGGCTCACTAACGTCACACACCATCAGGCTTCCAAGCAGCTCTCAAGGAAACTCAGTTTTCACACTCTATGCTTAGTGCCCTTTGAGTGCCTAGGACTGAAATGAAGCTTGGTCAGCATCCCACACAAACGAATGCTCCACATGCGGGTTTCACATGCCACCAACTCCACATTCACAGGCAACTTCAGCGCCACAGCCGTTTTCAGATAGCCCTCAATGCAAAGGCTCTAGACGCAAATATTGGTGTGAGAGCTAATTCAATCAAGGAAACACTGCATGTTGGTGAAGGGCATATTGAAGAAGGATCAGCCGAGTGGTTCTTGTGGGAGAACAACTCCATTTGGCTCACTAACTTCACACACCATCAGGCTTCCAAGCAGCTCTCAAGGAAACTCAGTTTTCACACTCTATGCTTAGTGCCCTTTGAGTGCATTATCTAGGAATGAACCTGGTAGAGCATCCCACACAAACGAATGCTCCACATGCGGGTTTCACATGCCACCAACTCCACATTCACAGGCAACTTCAGCGCCACAGCCGTTTTCAGATAGCCCTCAATGCAAAGGCTCTAGACGCAAATATTGGTGTGAGAGCTAATTCAATCAAGGAAACACTGCATGTTGGTGAAGGGCATATTGAAGAAGGATCAGCCGAGTGGTTCTTGTGGGAGAACAACTCCATTTGGCTCACTAACTTCACACACCATCAGGCTTCCAAGCAGCTCTCAAGGAAACTCAGTTTTCACACTCTATGCTTAGTGCCCTTTGAGTGCATTATCTAGGAATGAACCTGGTAGAGCATCCCACACAAACGAATGCTCCACATGCGGGTTTCACATGCCACCAACTCCACATTCACAGGCAACTTCAGCGCCACAGCCGTTTTCAGATAGCCCTCAATGCAAAGGATCTAGACGCAAATATTGGTGTGAGAGCTAATTCAATCAAGGAAACACTGCATGTTGGTGAAGGGCATATTGAAGAAGGATCAGCCGAGTGGTTCTTGTGGGAGAACAACTCCATTTGGCTCACTACACACACCATCAGGCTTCCAAGCAGCTCTCAAGGAAACTCAGTTTTCACACTCTATGCTTAGTGCCCTTTGAGTGCCTAGGACTGAAATGAAGCTTGGTCAGCATCCCACACAAACGAATGCTCCACATGCGGGTTTCACATGCCACCAACTCCACATTCACAGGCAACTTCAGCGCCACAGCCGTTTTCAGATAGCCCTCAATGCAAAGGCTCTAGACGCAAATATTGGTGTGAGAGCTAATTCAATCAAGGAAACACTGCATGTTGGTGAAGGGCATATTGAAGAAGGATCAGCCGAGTGGTTCTTGTGGGAGAACAACTCCATTTGGCTAACTAACTTCACACACCATCAGGCTTCCAAGCAGCTCTCAAGGAAACTCAGATTTCACACTCTATGCTTAGTGCCCTTTGAGTGCATTATCTAGGAATGAACCTGGTAGAGCATCCCACACAAACGAATGCTCCACATGCGGGTTTCACATGCCACCAACTCCACATTCACAGGCAACTTCAGCGCCACAGCCATTTTCAGATAGCCCTCAATGCAAAGGCTCTAGACGCAAATATTGGTGTGAGAGCTAATTCAATCAAGGAAACACTGCATGTTGGTGAAGGGCATATTGAAGAAGAATCAGCCGAGTGGTTCTTGTGAGAGAACAACTCCATTTGGCTCACTAACTTCACACACCATCAGGCTTCCAAGCAGCTCTCAAGGAAACTCAGTTTTCACACTCTATGCTTAGTGCCCTTTGAGTGCATTATCTAGGAATGAACCTGGTAGAGCATCCCACACAAACGAATGCTCCACATGCGGGTTTCACATGCCACCAACTCCACATTCAAAGGCAACTTCAGCGCCACAGCCGTTTTCAGATAGCCCTCAATGCAAAGGCTCTAGACGCAAATATTGGTGTGAGAGCTAATTCAATCAAGGAAACACTGCATGTTGGTGAAGGGCATATTGAAGAAGGATCAGCCGAGTGGTGCTTGTGGGAGAACAACTCCATTTGGCTAACTAACTTCACACACCATCAGGCTTCCAAGCAGCTCTCAAGGAAACTCAGTTTTCACACTCTATGCTCAGTGCCCTTTGAGTGCATTTTCTAGGAATGAACCTGGTAGAGCATCCCACACAAACGAATGCTCCACATGCGGGTTTCACATGCCACCAACTCCACATTCACAGGCAACTTCAGCGCCACAGCCGTTTTCAGATAGCCCTCAATGCAAAGGCTCTAGACGCAAATATTGGTGTGAGAGCTAATTCAATCAAGGAAACACTGCATGTTGGTGAAGGGCATATTGAAGAAGGATCAGCCGAGTGGTTCTTGTGGGAGAACAACTCCATTTGGCTCACTACACACACCATCAGGCTTCCAAGCAGCTCTCAAGGAAACTCAGTTTTCACACTCTATGCTTAGTGCCCTTTGAGTGCCTAGGACTGAAATGAAGCTTGGTCAGCATCCCACACAAACGAATGCTCCACATGCGGGTTTCACATGCCACCAACTCCACATTCACAGGCAACTTCAGCGCCACAGCCATTTTCAGATAGCCCTCAATGCAAAGGCTCTAGACGCAAATATTGGTGTGAGAGCTAATTCAATCAAGGAAACACTGCATGTTGGTGAAGGGCATATTGAAGAAGGATCAGCCAAGTGGTTCTTGTGGGAGAACAATTCCATTTGGCTCACTAACTTCACACACCATCAGGCTTCCAAGCAGCTCTCAAGGAAACTCAGTTTTCACACTCTATGCTTAGTGCCCTTTGAGTGCATTATCTAGGAATGAACCTGGTAGAGCATCCCACACAAACGAATGCTCCACATGCGGGTTTCACATGCCACCAACTCCACATTCACAGGCAACTTCAGCGCCACAGCCGTTTTCAGATAGCCCTCAATGCAAAGGCTCTAGACGCAAATATTGGTGTGAGAGCTAATTCAATCAAGGAAACACTGCATGTTGGTGAAGGGCATATTGAAGAAGGATCAGTCGAGTGGTTCTTGTGGGAGAACAACTCCATTTGGCTCACTAACTTCTCACACCATCAGGCTTCCAAGCAGCTCTCAAGGAAACTCAGTTTTCACACTCTATGCTTAGTGCCCTTTGAGTGCATTATCTAGGAATGAACCTGGTAGAGCATCCCACACAAACGAATGCTCCACATGCGGGTTTCACATGCCACCAACTCCACATTCACAGGCAACTTCAGCGCCACAGCCGTTTTCAGATAGCCCTCAATGCAAAGGCTCTAGACGCAAATATTGGTGTGAGAGCTAATTCAATCAAGGAAACACTGCATGTTGGTGAAGGGCATATTGAAGAAGGATCAGCCGAGTGGTTCTTGTGGGAGAACAACTCCATTTGGCTCACTAACTTCACACACCATCAGGCTTCCAAGCAGCTCTCAAGGAAACTCAGTTTTCACACTCTATGCTTAGTGCCCTTTGTATGGCTAGGACTGAAATGAACCTGGTAGAGCATCCCACACAAACGAATGCTCCACATGCGGGTTTCACATGCCACCAACTCCACATTCACAGGCAACTTCAGCGCCACAGCCGTTTTCAGATAGCCCTCAATGCAAAGGCTCTAGACGCAAATATTGGTGTGAGAGCTAATTCAATCAAGGAAACACTGCATGTTGGTGAAGGGCATATTGTAGAAGGATCAGCCGAGTGGTTCTTGTGGGAGAACAACTCCATTTGGCTCACTAACTTCACACACCATCAGGCTTCCAAGCAGCTCTCAAGGAAACTCAGTTTTCACACTCTATGCTTAGTGCCCTTTGAGTGCATTATCTAGGAATGAACCTGGTAGAGCATCCCACACAAACGAATGCTCCACATGCGGGTTT
The DNA here is from genome assembly GCF_030435755.1 of Ochotona princeps. Lineage (NCBI taxonomy): Eukaryota > Metazoa > Chordata > Mammalia > Lagomorpha > Ochotonidae > Ochotona > Ochotona princeps. Next base: position 2,387 of record NW_026699012.1, on the reverse strand, counting down.
CACATGCCACCAACTCCACATTCACAGCAACTTCAGCGCCACAGCCGTTTTCAGATAGCCCTCAATGCAAAGGCTCTAGACGCAAATATTGGTGTGAGAGCTAATTCAATCAAGGAAACACTGCATGTTGGTGAAGGGCATATTGAAGAAGGATCAGTCGAGTGGTTCTTGTGGGAGAACAACTCCATTTGGCTCACTAACTTCACACACCATCAGGCTTCCAAGCAGCTCTCAAGGAAACTCAGTTTTCACACTCTATGCTTAGTGCCCTTTGAGTGCATTATCTAGGAATGAACCTGGTAGAGCATCCCACACAAACGAATGCTCCACATGCGGGTTTCACATGCCACCAACTCCACATTCACAGGCAACTTCAGCGCCACAGCCGTTTTCAGATAGCCCTCAATGCAAAGGCTCTAGACGCAAATATTGGTGTGAGAGCTAATTCAATCAAGGAAACACTGCATGTTGGTGAAGGGCATATTGAAGAAGGATCATTCGAGTGGTTCTTGTGGGAGAACAACTCCATTTGGCTCACTAACTTCACACACCATCAGGCTTCCAAGCAGCTCTCAAGGAAACTCAGTTTTCACACTCTATGCTTAGTGCCCTTTGAGTGCATTATCTAGGAATGAACCTGGTAGAGCATCCCACACAAACGAATGCTCCACATGCGGGTTTCACATGCCACCAACTCCACATTCACAGGCAACTTCAGCGCCACAGCCGTTTTCAGATAGCCCTCAATGAAAAGGCTCTAGACGCAAATATTGGTGTGAGAGCTAATTCAATCAAGGAAACACTGCATGTTGGTGAAGGGCATATTGAAGAAGGATCAGCCGAGTGGTTCTTGTGGGAGAACAACTCCATTTGGCTCACTACACACACCATCAGGCTTCCAAGCAGCTCTCAAGGAAACTCAGTTTTCACACTCTATGCTTAGTGCCCTTTGAGTGCCTAGGACTGAAATGAAGCTTGGTCAGCATCCCACACAAACGAATGCTCCACATGCGGGTTTCACATGCCACCAACTCCACATTCACAGGCAACTTCAGCGCCACAGCCATTTTCAGATAGCCCTCAATGCAAAGGCTCTAGACGCAAATATTGGTGTGAGAGCTAATTCAATCAAGGAAACACTGCATGTTGGTGAAGGGCATATTGAAGAAGGATCAGCCGAGTGGTTCTTGTGGGAGAACAATTCCATTTGGCTCACTAACTTCACACACCATCAGGCTTCCAAGCAGCTCTCAAGGAAACTCAGTTTTCACACTCTATGCTTAGTGCCCTTTGAGTGCATTATCTAGGAATGAACCTGGTAGAGCATCCCACACAAACGAATGCTCCACATGCGGGTTTCACATGCCACCAACTCCACATTCACAGGCAACTTCAGCGCCACAGCCGTTTTCAGATAGCCCTCAATGCAAAGGCTCTAGACGCAAATATTGGTGTGAGAGCTAATTCAATCAAGGAAACACTGCATGTTGGTGAAGGGCATATTGAAGAAGGATCAGTCGAGTGGTTCTTGTGGGAGAACAACTCCATTTGGCTCACTAACTTCTCACACCATCAGGCTTCCAAGCAGCTCTCAAGGAAACTCAGTTTTCACACTCTATGCTTAGTGCCCTTTGAGTGCATTATCTAGGAATGAACCTGGTAGAGCATCCCACACAAACGAATGCTCCACATGCGGGTTTCACATGCCACCAACTCCACATTCACAGGCAACTTCAGCGCCACAGCCGTTTTCAGATAGCCCTCAATGCAAAGGCTCTAGACGCAAATATTGGTGTGAGAGCTAATTCAATCAAGGAAACACTACATGTTGGTGAAGGGCATATTGAAGAAGGATCAGCCGAGTGGTTCTTGTGGGAGAACAACTCCATTTGGCTCACTAACTTCACACACCATCAGGCTTCCAAGCAGCTCTCAAGGAAACTCAGTTTTCACACTCTATGCTTAGTGCCCTTTGTATGGCTAGGACTGAAATGAACCTGGTAGAGCATCCCACACAAACGAATGCTCCACATGCGGGTTTCACATGCCACCAACTCCACATTCACAGGCAACTTCAGCGCCACAGCCGTTTTCAGATAGCCCTCAATGCAAAGGCTCTAGACGCAAATATTGGTGTGAGAGCTAATTCAATCAAGGAAACACTGCATGTTGGTGAAGGGCATATTGTAGAAGGATCAGCCGAGTGGTTCTTGTGGGAGAACAACTCCATTTGGCTCACTAACTTCACACACCATCAGGCTTCCAAGCAGCTCTCAAGGAAACTCAGTTTTCACACTCTATGCTTAGTGCCCTTTGAGTGCATTATCTAGGAATGAACCTGGTAGAGCATCCCACACAAACGAATGCTCCACATGCGGGTTTCACAA